>NC_084564.2:32667500-32867500 GCF_033978685.3 Nerophis lumbriciformis | reverse complement strand
TCTTGGACTATCAGATCACGTGATGGTGCACTTAATCCCTTCATATAGACAGAGACTGAAACTGGCTAAACCTGTTATGAGGACCATTAAGTGTTTCACCGCCGAGTCTGTGGAAGAGCTGCGTGCATGTTGGGAGACGACAGACTGGGAGGCAATTGGAGCGGCCACGAACAATCTGGACGAGTATACGGAGACTGTGACCTCATACATTCAGTTCAATGAGGCGTGCATCATTCCAACGCGCACCAGGGCTTGTTATAACAACGAAAAGCCCTGGTTCACACCCAAGCTCCGACAGCTGCGCAAGAAAAAGGAGGCTGCATGGAGAAGCGGGTACCGGAGTACCTACAGAGAAGCGAAGTACCACTTCAACAGGGAAGTGGAAAAAGATAAATCTGTGTACTCTAACCGTCTACAGGAACAGTTCTGCTCCAATGATTCTGCGGCCGTTTGGAGAGGGCTAAGGACCCTTACAAACTATAAGCCCAAAACCCCCCCAGGCCCTGACCGGACTCTCGCTCAGGGCCTCAACACACATTACTGTCGTCATGAACGGCCGCCAGCTCATCAAAGCTCTGCTCCCCCCACCATCACCCTCCCCACCAACGCCAGCACTTCATTAAAGGAGTTAAAGGAGTCAAAGAACTCCAAGGACATCACAGGACTCCAAGAACATCATAGGACTGTAAAGGCCCTCTCCATCCAAGAGGAGGATGTACGCCGGCAGTTCTTGAAGCTGAATACACTGAAGGCCCCCGGGCCGGATGGTGTCTCCCCCTCCACTCTCAGACCCAGTGCGGACTAGCTGGCTCCTGTCTTCACTGACATTTTTAACACCTCTCTGGAGCTATGCCGCGTGCCGTCCTGCTTTAAGACCTCCACCATTGTCCCTGTCCCTAAGAAAGCACGGATCACAGGACTTAATGACTACAGGCCGATTGCACTGATGTCTGTGATGTCTGTGGTCATGAAGTCCTTTGAGCGCTTGGTCCTGTCCCACCTCAAGGACATCACCGCTCCCTTCCTGGACCCACTGCAGTTCACCTACAGAGCCAACAGGTCTGTGGATGATGCAGTGAACCTGGCCCTCCACTTCATCCTGGAGCATCTGGACTCCCCAGGAACCTACGCTAGGATCCTGTTTGTGGACTTCAGCTCTGCCTTCAACACCATCCACCCTGGACTGCTACGAGACAAACTCTACCAACTCAGCGTGCCCGACTCCCTCTGCAGTTGGATCAATGACTTCCTGACAGACCGAAGACAGCACGTGCGGCTGGGGATGATTGTCTCGGAGAGTCGAACCACGGACACTGGTACTCCTCAGGGCTGTGTACTCTCCCCCTGGCTTTTCTCCCTGTACACAAACTGCTGCACCTCCGGTCACCAGTCCGTAAAACTACTCAAGTTTGCGGATGACACTACCCTCATCGGGCTCATCTCGGATGGCGATGAGTCCGCCTACAGGAGAGAGGTGGACCGGCTGGCGTCCTGGTGCAGCCACAACAACCTGGAGCTGAACGCCCAGAAAACAGTGGAGATGATCATGGACTTCAGGAAAGTCACAGCCCCACCATCCCCCCTCACCCTGATTGACTCTCCCACCCCCGTCTCCATTGTGGACTCCTTCCGTTTTTTGGGCACCACCATCACCCAAAACCTCAAGTGGGAGTCGACCATCAGCTCCCTCATCAAGAAGGCCCAGCAGAGGATGTACTTCCTGCGGCAGCTGAGGAAACTTAAGGTGCCGACGGAGATGCTGGTGCAGTTTTACTCAGCCATCATCGAGTGCATCCTGACCGCCTCCATCACCTTGTGGTTCCCCGGCGCCACAGTCCAGGATAAGCATCGCCTGCAGCGCATCGTACGTGCTGCTGAGAAGGTGATTGGCTGCAAGCTCCCATCCCTCCAGGACTTTTTCTCCTCCAGGACCAGGAGGCGTGTGGGTCGGATCACAGCTGACTCTTCTCACCCTGGACACACACTATTCTCCCCTCTCCCCTCAGGCAGGAGACTACGGTCCATCCAGACCCACACCTCCCACCACCTGAACAGTTTTTTCCCCTCGGCCATCAGGCACATGAACAATAACTCCTAACAGTAGCTCTCTAGAATTCCTTCTAAGTCTATAACAAGATCTGATAGCTCAGTTACAGCTCATGTTATTACGAAATCTGTGTTATATGTGTTTTATGTTGCACGATTGCACCAAGAAAAATTCCTAGTTTGTGAACCCCTTCTCAAACAATGGCAATAAACGATTCTGATTCTGATTCTGATTCCCAAAAATACTGTACAATCCATACTTATGTTCCCCCAATTACTGTACACTATATACTCATGTTTCCAAAAATACTGTGAAATCTATACTCATGTTCCTACAAATACTGTACAATCTGTACTCATGTTCCCAAAAATACTGTACAATTTATATTCATGTTCCCCAAAATACTGTACAATCTGTACTTATGTTCCCAAAAATACTGTACAATCTATGCTCATGTTCCCCAAAATACTGTACAATCCGTACTCATGTTCCCCGGTGTGGCTTAGTGGGTAGAGCAACCGTGCCAGAAACCTCAAGGTTGCAGGTTCGCTCCCCGCCTCTTACCATCCAAAATCGCTGCCGTTGTGTCCTCACTTCACCTTTGCCCCCGGTGCCGCTCACACCGGTGAATGAATGATGAATGATAGGTGGTGGTCAGAGGGGCCGTTGGCGCAAATTGGCAGCCACGCTTCCGTCAGTCTACCCCAGGGCAGCTGTAGCTACGAAAGTAGCTTACCACCACCAGGTGTAAATGAATGATGGGTTCTCACTTCTCTGTGAAGCGCTTAGAGTGTCTAGAAAAGCGCTATATAAATATAATCCATTATAATAATAATAATTATTATTATTATTATTAATCTGTACTCATGTTCCCAAACATACTGTACAATCTATACTTAGGTTCCCAAAAATACTGTACAATCTGTACCCATGTTCCCAAACATACTGTACAAGCTGTACTCATGTTCCCACAAATACTGTACAATCTATAATCATGTTCCCCTAAATACTGAAACAATCTATACTCATGTTCCCCCAAAATCTGAAATAATCTATACTCATGTTCTTCCAAATACTGTACAATCTAAACTCATGTTCTCCCAAATACTGTACAATATATACTCATGTTCCATAAAATACTGTACAATATATACTCATGTTCTTCCAAATACTGTACAATATACTCATGTTTTTCCAATTACTGTACAATATACACTTGTGTTGTTGCCGTGTTGAGGTCGGTATAAAGTGATTGGTGCTTGATGAGGAAGTGCTGTTGGGTGTTGTTGGCATGTTGAGGTCACTCTAAAGTGATTGGTGCTTGATGAGGAAGTGCTGCTGGGCGTTGTTGGCGTGTTGAGGTCGCTGTAAGGTGATTGGTGCTTGATGAGGAAGTGCTGCTGGGTGTTGTTGGCGTGTTGAGGTCGCTGTAAGGTGATTGGTGCTTGATGAGGAAGTGCTGCCGGGTGTTGTTGGCGTGTTGAGGTCGGTATAAAGTGATTGGTGCTTGATGAGAAAGTGCTGCTGGTTGTTGTTGGCGTGTTGAGGTCGGTATAAGGTGATTGGTGCTTGATGAGGAAGTGCTGTTGGGTGTTGTTGGCGTGTTGAGGTCGCTATAAAAGTTGAAGACTTTGCTTCTGTCAAGACGCTGCATCTAAAACTGCTATTTGATCAAGGTGACCTTGTTGCAGGCGCCTCTCCTTCCAAATGTTGTGGTCTCCTATTACCCTTCATGTTGACAGCCATTGTGAACCAGGGTCACCTGGAGCTCTTTGGACTGGGACTACCTACAGTCTGGACCACAAGGCGCAGTGCAAGGAAGATGGCTCGTTACTGACAGTTTGGTTATGTTTGGGTTTTCCTCTGTGTTTCACTTTATTTTGTGTCAGCGCTCTTATTTTGGTTCAACATCCTGCATTTCTCCCTGAGCGCTCCTTTCCCTCACCTGTCCCTGATTGGCAGCCTGGCACACCTGCTTTCAGTTGTCAATCAGGCTACTATTTATGCCTGCCTTTCCCTCCATTCAGGGCTCGATGATTGTTGCCTGTTTCCTGTTGCCTGGTTCCTGGTTCCTGGTTCCTGATTCCATGTTCCTGTTTCCGGGTTTCTATTGCCGGGTTCCTGGTTCCTGGTTCCTGTTGCCTGGTTCCTGGTTCCTGGTTCCTGATGCCTGGTTCCTGTTGCCTGTTGCCTGGTTCCTGGTTCCTGGTTCCTGTTGCTTGTTTCCTGGTTCCTGGTTCCTGGTTCCTGGTTTATGTTGCCTTGTTCCTGGTTCATGTTGCCTGGTTGCTGTTTCTTGTTTCCTGGTTCCTGTTTGCTTGTTTCCTGGTTCCTGTTGCCTGTTGACTGGTTCTTGGTTCCTGTTTCCTGTTTCCTGTTTCTTGTTTCCTGGTTCCTATTGCCTGTTGCCTGTTGCCTGGTTCCTGTTGCCTGTTGGCTGTTGCCTGTTGCCTGGTTCCTGTTGTCTGTTGCCTGTTGCCTGTTTCCTTGTTTCTGTTTCCTGGTTCCTGTTGGCTGTGTCCTGTTGCCTGTTTCCTGATTTCTGTTGCATGTTTCCTGTTTCCTGTTTCCTGGTTTCTGTTTCCTCGTTCCTATTTCCTGGTTTCTGTTGGCTGTTTCATGTTGCCTGTTTCATGGTTCCTGTTTTCCCTGCATGTGCACTTACGAGTGGCACTATTTGTTTTTTGACATTAAAGTCATGTGTGCCTGTGCTACGCCTGCCATCTCTGCATTTTGAGGTTCAAGACTGGCGCAGTCCCTGACTGAAAAAGTCGCGCAAGCCATTAAAAGAATCTTGCTTTTTACCAAGTAGTACCAAGTAGTCGTAAAAAGGACACAAATCCCAACTTTGATAGTCACCAACATGACCTCACATGGGGTATGTCTGATGTTTCCACATGAATAAAAAAACATGAGTGGTGCTCCACACAGGTTGAGGTCCAAAGATTTTGTAAGACTTGCTAGCAAATACGCAAGGAATAAAATCATCAGACAAGTGATCAATGACTTGAAAAAAGACGTGTTGTTTTCGACCCATCTTTCTCAAATCTGAAGGTGTTTCCAACGAACACCATCAGGATCATTTGTGTGTTATGTTGAGTGTACGAGAACATCTGGGTATACATGATTTAAAAACAGATCAAACTAAATAATGAATAACATTGGAACAGTAGTGAATAATCAATACAGATGCTGCCTAATGAAAATAAAAAAGTAGATGATCACCACAATAGATGGTAAACATTGTGCAGATGCTGTGTTTTTGGATCTAAAAACAACATAATTTATAATAATATCTTCATGCATTAGTATGACATAAGAGGGTTGGTCTTAAACTGGGTAAGAAGTTACTTCACCAACAGGAAGTAATACTTGAAGTGAACACACATTAACAGGAAGTAATACTTGAAGTGAACACACGTCAACAGGAAGTAGTACTTGAAGTGAACACACGTCAACAGGAAGAAATACTTGAAGTGAGCACACGTCAACAGGAAGTAATACTTTAAGCATTCACACGTCAACAGGAAGTAATACTTGAAGCAAACACACGTCAACAGGAAGTAATACTTGAAGTGAACACACGTCAAAAGGAAGTAATACTTGAAGTGAACACATATCAACAGGAAGTTATACTTGAAGCAAACACACGTCAACAGGAAGTAATACTTGAAGTGAACACACATTAACAGGAAGTAATATTTGAAGTGAACACACATCAACAGGAAGTAATACTTGAAGTGAACACATGTCAACAGGAAGTAATACTTGAAGTGAACACACATCATCAGGAAGTAATACTTGAAGTGAACTCACGTCAACAGGAAGTAATACTTAAAGCAAACACACGTCAACAGGAAGTAATACTTGAAGTGAACACACGTCAACAGGAAGTAATACTTGAAGTGAACATACGTCAACAGAAAGTAATACTTGAAGTGAACACATGTCAACAGGAAGTAATACTTGAAGTGAACACATGTCAACAGGAAGTAATACTTGAAGTAAACACATGTCAACAGGAAGTAATACTTGAAGTGAACACACATTAACAGGAAGTAATACCTGAAGTGAACACATGTCAACAGGAAGTAATACTTGAAGTGAACACATGTCAACAGGAAGTAATACTTGAAGTGAACACAGGTCAACAGGAAGTAATACTTGAAGTGAACACACGTCAACAACGAATAATAATAGATGTTTAATTAAATCCCATTTACAAATATACAACATAAATTAGCAAGAAACACATCTATAATGAATATATAAAATATGTCTTAGACCAAAAATCACTTCATATTGTCTACTGTTCACTCGTGTTACATATCTGACTTGTTGTGTAGAAATATGGGAAATAATGATTAAAGTACACTTATTCTGTTAACTGTGTTACAAAAAAAGATCAGTTATAATAACAAACATTTTACTTAATGAATCACAAATATTGAAATTTAATGATTTGGTGCATTTCCAAACATCTAAAAAGATGCAAACTATAACCTAATAGACAAAAATGTACAACAATTTTTTTCAACTAAAGACAAAATATAACCTTAGATATCAACCAATTGTATGCACATACAAATAAAAACTTCGGCGTATTACGGATACGGCAACAGCTGACTGATTTGCAGGTGTGTAATTTGTTGTGAGTTTATGCACTGTGTTGGTTTTGTTGTTTGAACAAGGTGATGTTCATGCACGGTTCATTTTGTGCACCAGTAATAAAACACTTTAGTATGGGGAACATATTCACCATTAATTAGTTGCTTATTAACATGCAAATTAGTAACATATTGGCTCTTAACTAGTCATTATTAAGTACTTATCAATGCCATATTCGGCATGGCCTTATTATAACCCTAACCCTCTAACCCTGGCCCTAACCCTAACCAAATAACTCTAAATTAAATCTTTGTTACTTAGAATATGTTCCCCTAGTGTCCAAAAAACTCTAAATTAAGTCTTTGTTACTTAAAATATGTTCCCCATACTAAAGTGTTACCAAAAACATATAATAACTTTGTCTTGAATTTAATAAAAAAAAAAAAACATTTTATTTTTCACTAAAGATGGGCTCACCACCCATAGCAGGGGTCATAGAGGTCGGGTGCGATGTGAGCTGGGCGGCAGCCGAGGGCAGGGCACTTGGCGGTCTGATCCTCGGCTACAGAAGCTAGCTCTTGGGACGTGGAACGTCACCTCGCTGGGGGGGAAGGAGCCTGAGCTAGTGCGCAAGGTGGAGAAGTTCCGGCTAGATATAGTCGGACTCACTTCGACGCACAGCAAGGGCTCTGGAACCAGTTCTCTCGAGAGGGGCTGGACTCTCTGCCACTCTGGCGTTGCCGGCAGTGAGAGGCGACGGGCTGGGGTGGCAATTCTTGTTTCCCCCCGGCTCAGAGCCTGCACGTTGGAGTTCAACCCGGTGGACGAGAGGGTAGCTTCCCTCCGCCTTCGGGTGGGGGAACGGGTCCTGACTGTGGTTTGCGCTTACGCGCCAAACCGCAACTCAGAGTACCCACCCTTTTTGGATTCACTCGAGGGAGTACTTGAGAGTGCTCCCCCGGGTGATTCCCTCGTCCTACTGGGGGACTTCAATGCTCATGTTGGCAGCGACAGTGAAACCTGGAGAGGCGTGATTGGGAAGAATGGCTGCCCGGAACCCGAGCGGTGTTTTGTTATTGGACTTTTGTGTCCGTCACAGATTGTCCATAACGAACACCATGTTCAAACATAAGGGTGTCCATATGTGCACTTGGCACCAGGACACCCTAGGCCGCAGTTCCATGATCGATTTTGTAGTTGTGTCATCGGATTTGCGGCCTCATGTTTTGGAAACTCGGGTGAAGAGAGGGGCGGAGCTTTCTACCGATCACCACCTGGTGGTGAGTTGGCTGCGATGGTGGGGGAGGATGCCGGACAGACCTGGCAGGCCCAAACGCATTGTGAGGGTTTGCTGGGAACGTCTGGCAAAGTCTCCTGTCAGAGAGAGTTTCAATTCCCACATCCGGAAGAACTTTGAACATGTCACGAGGGAGGTGCTGGACATTGAGTCCGAATGGACCATGTTCCGCGCCTCTATTGTCGAGGCGGCTGATTGGAGCTGTGGCCGCAAGGTAGTTGGTGCTTGTCGTGGCGGTAATCCTAGAACCCGTTGGTGGACGCCGGCGGTGAGGGATGCCGTCAAGCTGAAGAAGGAGTCCTATCGGGTTCTTTTGGCTCATAGGACTCCTGAGGCAGCGGACAGGTACCGACAGGCTAAGCGGTGTGCGGCTTCAGCGGTCGCAGAGGCAAAAACTGGGACATGGGAGGAGTTCAGTGAGGCCATGGAAAACGACTTCCGGACGGCTTCGAAGCAATTCTGGACCACCATCCGCCGCCTCAGGAAGGGGAAGCAGTGCACTATCAACACCGTGTATGGCGAGGATGGTGTTCTGCTGACCTCGACTGCGGATGTTGTGGATCGGTGGAGGGAATACTCCGAAGACCTCCTCAATTCCACCAACACGTCTTCCTATGAGGAAGCAGTGCCTGGGGAGTCTGTGGTGGGCTCTCCTATTTCTGGGGCTGAGGTTGCTGAGGTAGTTAAAAAGCTCCTCGGTGGCAAGGCCCCGGGGGTAGATGAGATCCGGCCGGAGTTCCTTAAGGCTCTGGATGCTGTGGGGCTGTCTTGGTTGACAAGACTCTGCAGCATCGCGTGGACATCGGGGGCGGTACCACTGGATTGGCAGACCGGGGTGGTGGTTCCTCTCTTTAAGAAGGGGAACCGGAGGGTGTGTTCTAACTATCGTGGGATCACACTCCTCAGCCTTCCCGGTAAGGTTTATTCAGGTGTACTGGAGAAGAGGCTACGCCGGATAGTCGAACCTCGGATTCAGGAGGAACAGTGTGGTTTTCGTCCTAGTCGTGGAACTGTGGACCAGCTCTATACTCTCGGCAGTTCCGGTGCTTTGTGGACTTGGAGAAGGCATTCGACCGTGTCCCTCGGGAAGTCCTGTGGGGAGTGCTCAGAGAGTATGGGGTATCGGACTGTCTGATTGTGGCAGTCCGCTTCCTGTATGATCAGTGCCAGAGCTTGGTCCGCATTGCCGGTAGTAAGTCGGACACGTTTCCAGTGAGGGTTGGACTCCGCCAAGGCTGCCCTTTGTCACCGATTCTGTTCATAACTTTTATGGACAGAATTTCTAGGCGCAGTCAAGGCGTTGAGGGGATCTGGTTTGGTGGCTGCAGGATTAGGTCTCTGCTTTTTGCAGATGATGTGGTCCTGATGGCTTCATCTGGCCAGGATCTTCAGCTCTCACTGGATCGGTTCGCAGCTGAGTGTGAAGCGACTGGGATGAGAATCAGCACCTCCAAGTCCGAGTCCATGGTTCTCGCCCGGAAAAGGGTGGAGTGCCATCTCCGGGTTGGGGAGGAGATCTTGCCCCAAGTGGAGGAGTTCAAGTACCTCGGAGTCTTGTTCACGAGTGAGGGAAGAGTGGATCGTGAGATCGACAGGCGGATCGGTGCGGCGTCTTCAGTAATGCGGACGCTGTATCGATTCGTTGTGGTGAAGAAGGAGCTGAGCCGGAGGGCAAAGCTCTCAATTTACCGGTCGATCTACGTTCCCATCCTCACCTATGGTCATGAGCTTTGGGTTATGACCGAAAGGACAAGATCACGGGTACAGGTGGCCGAAATGAGTTTCCTCCGCCGGGTGGCGGGGCTCTCCCTTAGAGATAGGGTGAGAAGCTCTGCCATCCGGGAGGAGCTCAAAGTAAAGCCGCTGCTCCTCCACATCGAGAGGAGCCAGATGAGGTGGTTCGGGCATCTGGTCAGGATGCCACCCGAACGCCTCCCTAGGGAGGTTTTTAGGGCACGTCCGACCGGTAGGAGGCCGCGGGGAAGACCCAGGACACTTTGGGAAGACTATGTCTCCTGGCTGGCCTGGGAACGCCTCGGGGTCCCACAGGAAGAGCTGGACGAAGTGGCTGGGGAGAGGGAAGTCTGGGCTTCCCTGCTTAGGCTGCTGCCCCCGCGACCCGACCTCGGATAAGCAGAAGATGATCGATGGATGGACTAAAGAAGGGTTCGGTGAATGCGCATATGAAACTGGTGGGGTTCGGTACCTCCAACAAGGTTAAAAACCACCGATCTAGACTAACTAACTGAGGCGCGATGATGCGGGAGCAGCAGGATTTATAATCTAGACTAACTACCGTATTTTCCGCACTATTAGCCGCACCTAAAAACCACAAATTTACTCAAAAGCTGACAGTGCGGCTTTTTACCCGGTGCGCTTTATATATGGATTAATATTACGATTCATTTTCATAAAGTTTCGATCTCGCAACTTCGGTAAACAGCCGCCATCTTTTTTCCCGGTAGAACAGGAAGCGCTTCTTCTTCTACGCAAGCAACCGCCAAGGTAAGCACCCGCCCCCATAGAACGGGAAGCGCTTCTTCTTCTACTGTAAGCAACCACCCGCCCGCGTAGAAGAAGAAAAAGCGCGCGGATATACCGTACGTTTCATTTCCTTTGTGTGTTTACATCTGTAAAGACCACAAAATGGCTCCTACTAAGCGTCAGGGATCCGGTTCATGAAAAGCCGCAATCTCTCCATCCGCACACGGATTACTATTTCACAGCAACTGATATTCCTGTGAACCGCACTGTGGATACAACGGGAGCACGTACGGTGAATATTCGCACCACAGGGAATGAGAAGTCATCCTTCACTGTGGTTCTAGCTTGCCATGCTAATGGCCAGAAACTTCCACGCATGGTGATATTCAAAAGGAAGACCTTGCCAAAAGAGACCTTTCCAGCCGGCGTCATCATAAAAGCTAACTCGAAGGGATGGATGAAGAAAAGATGAGCGAGTGGTTAAGGTAAGTTTAAGTTTACGCGAAGAGGCCGGGTGGCTTTTTTCACACAGCTCTGTCCATGTTGATATACGTATGTTTGTGATTGCACATTTGCGTACATTTTGGGAGTGAACAGAGTTGTTAGAACGCTGGTTTTTAATATATTATTAAAGTTTGACTGACCTATCTCACTGTTTTTTTGACATTCCTTTAGCGCAGTTAGATGCAACTTACAACACCGGGCGGCATATAGGTGGACAAAGTTTTGAAATATGCCGTTCATTGAAGGTGCGGCTTTTAACCCAGGGCGCCTTATGGTGCGGAAAATACGGTAACTGAGGCACGATGATGCGGGAGCAGCAAGATTTCTGATCTAGACTAACTAACTGAGGCGTGATGATGCGGGAGCAGCAGGATTTCTGATCAAGACTAACTAACTAAGAAGCAATGATGCGGCAGCAGCAGGATTTATAATCTCGACTAACTAAATGAGGCGCGATGATACGGAAGCAGCAGGATTTATAATTTAGACTAACTAACTGAGGCGCAATGATGCGGGAGCAGCAGGATTTCTGATCTAGACTAACTAACTGAGGCGCAATGATGCGGGAGCAGCAGGATTTCTGATCTAGACTAATTAACTGAGGCGCGATGATGTGGGAGCAGCAGGATTTCTGATCTCGACTAACTAACTGAGGCGCGATGATGCGGGAGCAGCAGGATTTCTGATCTAGACTAACTAACTGAGGCGCAATGATGCGGGAGCAGCAGGATTTATAATCTAGACCAGGGGTCACCAACGCGGTGCCCGCGGGCACCAGGTAGCCCATAAGGACCAGATGAGTAGCCCGCTGGCCTGTTCTAAAAATAGCTCAAATAGCAGCACTTGCCAGTGAGCTGCCTCTATTTTTTAAATGTTATTTATTTACTAGAAAGCTGGTCTCGCTTTGCTCGACATTTTTAATTCTAAGAGAGACAAAACTCAAATAGAATTTGAAAATCCAAGAAAATATTTTAAAGACTTGGTCTTCACGAACTGACAAAGAAACAGATAACAGATTTGGTGTCCAGTTCAAAGTATGACATGATTTATTTAAAAATTTGAGAGTTGATTTTTGTATTTTACATGAGTTATTATTTGTACAAACATGGTGCAAAGTAATTCATGATTTGTTAAAAAATGTTAGTGGCTAGCTAGTTAAAATGGGATATTGTGATTTCACAAGACTGTCTTAGAAGTGATCATTTGAAAATGTTCAATTTGAAAAATGTGCACTTAGAGAAAATATAAAAATAAAGTGTTGCATATTGATATGTATCTGTTTCTATATATATTTATTGTGAGAAATCATTAAGATGATCAGTGTTTCCACAAAAATAAATATCATTAATTATTAATAATAACATAGAGTTATAGGTAAATTGATCAAATTGGCTATTTCTGGCAATTTATTTAAGTGTGTATCAAACTGGTAGCCCCTGCGATGAGGTGGCGACTTGTCCAGGGTGTACCCCGCCTTCCGCCCGATTGTAGCTGAGATAGGCTCCAGCGCCCCCCGCGACCCCAAAGGGAATAAGCGGTAGAAAATGGATGGATGGAAACTGGTAGCCCTTCGCATTAATCAGTACCCAAGAAGTAGCTCTTGGTTTCAAAAAGGTTGGTGACCCCTGATCTAGACTAACTAACTGAGGCGCGATGATGCGGGAGCAGCAAGATTTCTGATCTAGACTAACTAACTGAAGCGCGATGCTGCGGGAGCAGCAGGATTTATAATCTAGACTAACTAATTTAGGCACAATGATGCGGGAGCAACAGGATTTCTGATCTAGACTGACTAATTGAGGCGCAATGATACGGACATCGCACAAGCTAGCATTAGCATTGTGTCCTTGAAAAAGAGTTTGTCTGCGTTGGTGTTTACAACAACAACATGGCTAATATTTGCAACTGGAGTAGTGTTGGCGGGTTTTGGATGTGATTTAGAGGACTTAGTGGGCGGGACAACGTGATGACTTTGTTTTTGATAAAAAGGTGTTCATGTGGTACATAAAGATGATGAAATATACTAATTGTGTCACATTTCACATCATGACGTCATCCCAGCTCCATCCTACCCAGGGTGAATATTCAAATGGCCGTCTGAATTAGTGATGTTGAGACTGTGTTTTCTCATACTTTGTAAATACGCTCTGATATGTTTGACGATACTATGAAACACAATTGTGGCTCAGTTGGTAGAGCAGCCGTGCCAGCAACTTGAGGGTTCTAGGTTCGATCCCCACTGCCGCCATCCTAGTCACTGCTGTTGTGCTGTTGAGCAAGGCAGTTGACTGACCTGCACCCAGTGCCACCCACACTGCTTCAAGATGGAGAACATGCCTTTCACTATGTAAAGCCATTTGAGTCTCCAGAGAAAAAGGCTATATAAATAGAACTCACTTCACTTCAAATAAAGTCAACTTGTTTGTATACTTTTACACACTAATAGTACACACTATTTCATACTTTGGACACACTAATAGTACACAATATGATATATTTTGTACACACAGTACACTATATTTTACACGTTGTACACACTAATAAAACACAATATTTTATACTTTGTTCACACTAATAGTACCGTACACACTATTGTATACTTTGTACACACTATTTTATACTTTGTACACACTAATAGTACACACTATTTTACACACTGTACACACTAATAGTACACTCTATTTTATACATTGTACACACTAATAATACACACTATTTTATACTTTTTACACACTAGTAATACACAATATTTTATACTTTCTACATACTAATAGTACACACTATTTTATACCTTGTACACACTAATAGTACACAATATTTTGTACTTTGTACACACTTATGGTAAATGGTAAACTTATTTTTTACACACTAATAATACACAATATTTTATACTTTCTACATACTAAAAGTACACACTATGTCATACTTTGTACACACTAATAGTACACAATACATAGTACTTTGTACACACTAATAGTACACAATACATAGTACTTTGTACACGCTAATAGTACACACTATTTTATACTTTGTACACACTAATAGTACACAATATTTTATACTTTTTACACACTAATCGTACACACTATTTTATACCTTGTACACACTATTGTATACTTTGTACATACTAATAGTACACACTATTTACTACTTTGTAGACACAAATAGTACACACCATGTGATACTTTGTACACACTAATAGTAAACACTATCCAGTACTTTGTACACACTTAAAGTACACATTATTTAGTACTTTGTACACACTAATAGTACACAATATTTTATACTTTGTACACACTAATATTACACACTATTTAGTACATTGTACACACTAATATTACACACTATTTAGTAGTTTGTACACACTAATAGTACACACTAATTAGTACTTTGTAGACACTAATATTACACACTATCTAGTAATTTGTACACACTAATAGTACACACTAATTAGTACTTTGTAGACACTAATATTACACACTATCTAGTCATTTGTACACACTAATAGTACAAACTAATTAGAAGTCAATATTACACTAAAAAGCTTGCAGGAATGAAAGAGATAGTTACGTAAGTGATAAATATATATTACATTCAAATTGTCTATAATCATAACAATACTTCTTTCTTAGTGACTGTGACACACACACACACACACACACACACACACACACACACACACACACACACACACACACACACACACACACACACACACACACACACACACACACACACTTTCAAGGAGCATGGTCGCCGTGGAGACGCCGTCACTGATGAGCTCCAACATCTGCTTTCGTTTTGGTGCGTTTGTTTGAAAAAGAGCAAAGAAATTCCAAAGTGTGGTCTCAGTGCGCCCGCAGCCCCTCCCCCCCGCCCCCCTCCTGCCAGCCCCTCCCCTCCTGGCAGATCTTAGTGCTGACTCCTCACTTCTCTGCCAGGCGGTCTGGGGACCGAACTGGATCCCGCCACGCAGAGAGCGCACAATGCAGAGTGGGAAACACCTTTGCAACACAAGCATTGTGTGCTAAACACAAAGGTTGTCGCACAACTTCTGTCAAGCAACACAAGCATTGTGTGCTAAACACAAAGGTTGTCGCACAACTTCTGTCAAGCAACGCAAGAAGTGTGCAGAGAAGAAGAAACACGTGTCATCTATTAGCAACTTTAAAGTTCCATTCGTCCTGCATAACTACATCCTGACAACCATTCTTTATGCACTCACGTCATCACAGACACAAGACTTAACCATTTCTTTATAATCTCCAAGACTTAGTCTTTTTTACAAACAAAAGACTTAACCATTTATTTGTAGTCTCCAAGATTTAGTCTTTATCAC
The DNA here is from genome assembly GCF_033978685.3 of Nerophis lumbriciformis. Classification (NCBI taxonomy): domain Eukaryota; kingdom Metazoa; phylum Chordata; class Actinopteri; order Syngnathiformes; family Syngnathidae; genus Nerophis; species Nerophis lumbriciformis. The sequence continues at coordinate 32,852,221 of NC_084564.2, read as the reverse complement.
AGACACAAGACTTAACCATTTCGTTGTACTTTCCAGGAACTTAGTCTTTATCACAGACACAATATTTAACCATTTATTTCTACTCCTCGGGTCTAAGTCTTTATCACAAACACAAGACTTAACCATTTATTTGTACTCTCCAAGACCTAGTCTTTATCACAAACACAAGACTTAACCATTTCTTTATAATCTCAAAGACTTAGTCTTTATCACAAACACACAAACTTAGTCTTTATCACAAACACAAGACTTAACCATTTATTTCTACTCTCCAAGACTTAGTCTTCAACACAAACACAAGACTTCAACCATGTGTTTATACCCTCCATGACTTAGTCTTTATCACAAACACAATACTTCAACTATGTGTTTGTACCCTCCATGACTTAGTATTCCCCCCCTAGGGAGGTGTTTAGGGCACGTCCGACCGGTAGGAGGCCACGGGGAAGACCCAGGACACGTTGGGAAGACAATGTCTCCCGGCTGGCCTGGGAACGCCTCGGCATCCCCCGGGAAGAGCAGGACGAAGTGGCTGGGGAGAGGGAAGTCTGGGCTTGCCTGCTTAGGCTGCTGCCCCCGTGACCCGACCTCGGATAAGCGGAAGAAGATGGATGGATGGATGGACAAGACTTCAAACGTGTATACCCTCCATGACTTAGTCTTTATCACAAACACAAGACTTCAGCTATATGTTTATACTCTCCATGACTTAGTCTTTATCACAAACACACAACTTCAACCATTTCTTTATACTTTTCAAGACTTACTCTTAATCACAAACACAAGACTTCAACCATTTCTTTATAATCTCCAGGACTTGGTCATTATCACAAACACAAGACTTCAAACATGTATTTATACTCTCCAAGACTTAGTCTAGTCTTTATCACAAACACACAAACTTAGTCTTTATCACAAACACAAGACTTCAGCTATATGTTTATACTCTCCATGACTTAGTCTTTATCACAAACACACAACTTCAACCATTTCTTTATACTTTTCAAGACTTACTCTTAATCACAAACACAAGACTTCAACCATTTCTTTATAATCTCCAGGTCTTGGTCGTTATCACAAACACAAGACTTCAGCCAAATTGTTATACTCTCCATGACTTAGTCTTTATCACAAACACAATATTTCAACCATTTCTTTATACTCCAAGACTTAGTCTTTATCACAAACACAAGACTTAACCATTTATTTGGACTCTTCAATACTTAGTCTGTATAACAAACACAAGACTTCAACCATTTATTTATACTCTCCAAGACTTAGTCTTTTTACAAACACAAGACTTCAACCATTTCTTTATAATCTCCAAGACTTAGTCTTAATCACAAACACACAAACTTAGTCTTGATCACAAACACAAGACTTCAACCATTTCTTTATTTATCCAAGACTTAGTCTTTATCACAAGCACATGACTTAGTCTTTTTTACAAACAGACAAACTTAGTCTTTATCACAAACACACAACTTCAACCATTTATTCATACTCTCCAAGACTTAGTCTTTATCACAAACACAAGACTTAACCATTTCTTTATAATCGCCAAGACTTAGTCGTTTTCACAAACACAAGACTTCAGCCATATTTGTATACTCTCCATGACTTAGTCTTTATCACAAACACACAAACTTAGTTTTTATCATAAACACAATATTTCAACCATTTATTTATACTCTCCAAGACTTAGTCTTTGTCACAAACTTAGTCTTTATCACACACAACACACAAGACTTAACCATTTCTGTATACTCTGCAATACTAAGTATTTATCACAAACGCAATACTTTTCTTTATTTTCTCCAAGACTTGGTCTTAATCACACACACAAGACTTCAACCATTTCTTTATACTCTCCAAGACTTAGTCTTTATCACAAACACACAAACTTAGTCTTGATCACAAACAAAACACTTCAAACATTTTTTTATACTATCTAAGACTTAGTCTGTATCACACACACACAAACTTAGTCTTTATCACGAACACACAAACTTAGTCTTTATCACGAACACACAAACTTAGTCTTTATCACTAACACAATACTTAAACCATTTATTTATACTCTCCAAGACTTTATCTTTATCACAAGTGAGTCTATCACTAATTATTGTTGTTACTATCTTTAAGAATGATGTATTTATTATGCATTTATTGTTGTTACTATCTTTAAAAATGTTGTATTTATTATGTATTTATTGTTGTTACTATCTTTAAGAATTATGTATTTATTATATATGTATTGTTGTTACTATCTTTAAGAATTATGTATTTTTTGTTGTTACTATCTTTAAAAATTTTGTATTAATGATGTATTTATTGTTGTTACTATCTTTAAGAATTATGTATTTATTATATATTTATTGTTGTTACTATCTTTAAGAATTATGTATTTTTTGTTGTTATTATATTTAAGAATGATGTATTTATGATGTAGTTATTGTTGTTACTATCTTTAAGAATGATGTATTTATGATGTAGTTATTGTTGTTACTATCTTTAAGAATTATGTATTTATGATTAATTTATTAATGTTACTATCTTTAGGAATTATGTATTTATTATATATTTATTGTTGTTACTATCTTTAAGAATGATGTATTTATTGTTGTTACTTTCTTTAAGGATGATGTATTTATGATGTATTTATTGTTGTTACTATTGTTAAGAATTATGTATTTATGATTTTTGTATTTATTGTTCTTCTGCCCGATTGTAGCTGAGATAGGCTCCCGCGCCCCCCGCGGCCCCAAAGGGAATACGCGGTAGAAAATGGATGGATGGATGTATTTATTGTTGCTACTATCTTTAAGATCTTTTAGGGGTGTGGGAAAAAATCGATTCGGATTCGAATCGCGATTCTCACGTTGTGCGATTCAGAATCGATTCTCATTTTTTAAAAATTGATTTTGATTTTTTTTAAATTAATCAATCCAACAAAACAATACACAGCAATATCATAACAATGCAATCCAATTCCAAAACCAAACCCGACCCAGCAACACTCCGAACTGCAATACACATAGCAATTGAGAGGAGACACAAACACGACACAGAACAAAGCAAAAGTAGTGAAACAAAAATGAGAATTATCACCAACAGTATCAATATTAGTTACAACTTCAACATAGCAGTGATTAAAAATCCCTCATTGACATTATCATTAGACATCTATAATAAATTTTAAAAAAAGAACAATAGTGTCACAGTGGCTTACACTTGCATCGCATCTCATAAGCTTGACAACACACTGTGTCCAATATTTTCACAAAGATCAAATTATCATATTTTTGGTTCATCTAATAGTTAAAACAAATTTACATTATTGTAATCAGTTGATAAAACATTGTCCTTTACAATTATAAAAGCTTTTTACAAAAATCTACTACTCTGCTTGCATGTCAGCAGACTGGGGTAGATTCTGCTGAAATCCTATGTATTGAATGAATAGAAAATCATTTTGAATCGGGAAAAAATAGTTTTTGAATCGAGAATCGTGTTGAATTGAAAAAAAAAAATCGATTTTGAATCGAATCATGACCCCAAGAATCGATATTGAATCGAATTGTGGGACACCCAAAGATTCACAGCCCTAATATATATATATATATATATATATAAAGTATATTATGTATTTATTGTTTCTATGAATGGATGTGTCTTTCTGCTACTGGACACTTGAGTTTCCCTATTGTACGCGATCAATAAAGTTTCTGGCAAATCAAAATCAATCAAACCCCTTTTTGTTTCACTTCCTGTTGACAACCTGGCAACCAATCAGAGAGCAGAGTGACGTCAGGTGGTTTGAGGTTTGTAGAAAACATAAACCACAAACAACAATGGAAGACTTGAAGTAATGTCATGTATTTTAATGACAGGGTGCAATTTTAATAATGAGAATTAATGCGAGCTAATGAGTCAACATTTGTGATCACTAAGACACAAAGACCTTATTTAATAAGTAATTTAATGCGTCAAACAAATACAAGTCACTTCACTGAGTCATCACAATTTCAACAATGATTTTATAACACAAATATACATTCACACAACATGGACACACCAGGAAGGCGACACCTAGTGGTCAGACTGCACTGGACGCTGACCTTTGAGTATTCTCTCAACCTATGTACACTTTTTACAGCACAATGTCACACAAAATACAAAATCTGGTTTAGGATGAAGTCAAGTCATAATCATTCATATTATAATTTTTATTATATTGTTATGTTTATTATGATTATATTTTTTATTATTATTATTACTATTTGTATTATTATTATCATTTGTATTATTATTATTATTATCATCATTACTATTATCACTAGTCCAGGGTGTACCCCGCCTTCCACCCAAATACAGCTGGGATAGGCTCCAGCACCCCCCGCGACACCGAAAGAGACAAGCGTTAGAAAATGGATGGATGGAAATGGATCAAAGTGGAAAAACATCAAGCAGCAAACCTGTCGCTTTGTGCTTCAACCACTAGGGGCAGTGTTGTTAAACCTGTCACTGACTGACCACTAGCAGTGCTGTGCTAGCATCACTGACTGACCACTAGCACAGTTGTGCTAGCATCACTGACTGACCACTAGCAGCGTTGTGCTAGCGTCACTGACTGACCACTAGCAGCATTGTGCTAGCGTCACTGACCGACCACTAGCAGTGTTGTGCTAGCGTCACTGACCGACCACTAGCAGCGTTGTGCTAGCATCATTGACCGACCACTAGCAGCGTTGTGCTAGCATCAAATGACTGACCGCTAGCAGCATTGTGCTAGTGTCACTGACCGACCACTAGCAGCGTTGTGCTAGCGTCACTGACCGACCACTAGCAGCGTTGTGCTAGCGTCACTGACCGACCACTAGGGGCAGCGTTGTGCTAGGGTCACTGACCGACCACTAGGGGCAGCATTGTACTAGCATCACTGACCAATCACTAGGGGCAGCGTTGTGCTAGCGTCACTGACTGACCACTAGGGGCATCATTGTGCTAGCGTCACTGACTGACCACTAGCAGTGTTGTGTTAGCGTCACTGACTGACCTTTAGCAGCGTTGTGTTAGCGTCACTGACCGACCACTAGGGGCAGCATTGTGCTAGCGTCACTGACTGAACACTAAGGGCAGCATTGTGCTAGCGTCAAAGACTGACCAGTAGGGGCAGCATTGTGCTAGCGTCACTGACTGACCACTAGGGGCAGCATTGTGCTGGCGTCACTGACTGACCACTAGGGGCAGCATTGTGCTAGCGTCAAAGACTGACCACTAGGGGCAGCATTGTGCTAGCGTCACTGACTGACCACTAGGGGCAGCATTGTGATAGCGTCACTGACCGACCTTTAGCAGCGTTGTGCTAGCGTCACTGACCGACCACTAGGGGCAGCATTGTGCTAGCGTCACTGACTGACCACTAGGGGCATCATTGTGCTAGCGTCAATGACTTGTGCTTCCAAAAGTGTTTAGGCACTCAATAATTCACCAAAACATGTAAACACAAAAACTGCTTTCATCAAAACAAACTTTTCAGCCGACTTTCAACAGAAGTAGAAAAAAAAAAAAAACACTTTGTCAAATTGTGATTTAAAAGCCGACATGATTTAAAAAGAATAAAAACGTTTCCGTTACTTTGACTAATTTTCCTCGTATTTGCACATTTTTATTTGTGATGATCATTTCTATTGTGCAATAATTTCTTCTTTAGAAGCAGAGGAAGAGTTTGTTTTCAAAACAAACCCTGCGGCCGATAAATATCCCTAATATGGATACTGGTGTGGCTGTTGTATCACATCGATACGAGTGGGATGGAATCGATAAATATCCCTAATGTGGATACTGGTGTGGCTATTGTATCACATCGATACGAGTGGGATGGAATCGATAAATATCCTTAACATGGATACTGGTGTGGCTATTGTATCACATCGATACGAGTGGGATGGAATCGATACTTTTGCTGCAATTTTTCTTATGTACTTGAATTTTCTCTCAGAGAACATGTGACCATCCTCGCTCTGAGGCGCACGTAGCCTCTCCCCCTCCATGTGTTGTTGTTGTAATGTTGATATTATTGTTACATTGTTGACTTTTCCCTCCAACAAGTGTGAGTCTCATCAAGGATTCATTCATTCATTCTTTCTGCTTGTTGTATTTACTTCAAGAAACGTTTTCTTTCTTGACAAATTTCACAAAGTTCTCCAATAAAGTCTTGGAATGGATATCAGCGATACCGTGTTTACTTGGTATTGACTCCAAGTATTGCCCACCCCCACTGATAAGGCTTGATGTGTTGACGCGTGATGCTCTCTTCTCCTGGAACAGCCAGGTGATGGACGCCATCTTTGTTTACAGTAAACACCAAGCATGAAAGAAGGTGTTATTCAATTTGACAAAAAAACACTTTTTTAACTTGGATTATGCGTTCAGGAATAAAAAGACAAAGAAAAATCAATCGTTGGTTTCAAAATAAAGGAAAGAAGCAGCAGGCAAAATATTTGGCTAAATGTCTGAATTCCCTTTTTTTCTTTTGCAGTCTTGCTTGCGAGAATTAATGCCAACAACACGTACCCCTACCCCACACCCCCCAACAAACAGACGCTGTGAAACATAAAAATATTAAAAAAAACATTCAAATATAAAAAACATTCAAACTTGAAAAAAAACATACAAGCGTAAAAAACATAAAAACGTAAAAAAAAAAACATAAAATAACATAAAAACATAAAAAGGAAAAAAAAATAAAAACATAAAAAACATAAAAAAGAAAAAAAACACATACAAACTTAAAATCATTAAAACATTAAAAAACATAAAAACATAACAAACATAAAAAAGCAAAACAACATCAAAACATAAAAAAAACATAAAAAGTAAATCAAAAATTAAAAAACAAAAACAAAAAAAACGAAAACGAAAACACAAAAAACAACAACATGACAAACAAAAACATAATTAGCAAACATTGACCTTTTCCTTTTCCTGCTAAATGTCACAACACATGTTTATTCTCACTTGGAGGTCACATATCCTAACTCAATAAAAACAAACAAAGTACAAAAACAAAACAAAGAGACAAAAACAAATCAATTCCAGCGTCTGCATTGTTTTTTCTCCTTTCTGCAAAATGTTTGATTACAAAAATATTATTTTGAAAACATCTCAATCATCAAAACATCTAAATCATTAAAAATAAGATTATAAAAAACATGGCAATGATTTGGCAAAACAGAAATTCAGTGTTGGACTTTTCACAAGTGGCAGTCTTTTATATGTCATACAGAGCATGTGTGTGTGTGTGTTTTATATGTCATCCAGAGCATGTGTGTGTGTGTTTTATATGTCGTACAGAGCAAGTGTGTGTGTGTGTTTTATATGTCATACAGAGCATGTGTGTGTGTGTTTTATATGTCATACAGAGCTTGTGTGTGTGTGTTATATGTCATACAGAGCATGTGTGTGTGTGTGTTTTATATGTCATCCAGAGCATGTGTGTGTGTGTTTTATATGTCGTACAGAGCAAGTGTGTGTGTGTGTTTTATATGTCATACAGAGCATGTGTGTGTGTCTGTTTTATATGTCATACATAGCATGTGTGTGTATGTGTGTGTGTTTTATATGTCATACAGAGCATGTGTGTGTGTGTGTTTTATATGTCATACAGAGCATGTGTGTGTGTGTGTTTTATATGTCATACAGAGCATGTGTGTGTGTGTTTTATATGTCATACAGAGCATGTGTGTGTGTGTGTGTGTGTTTTATATGTCATACAGAGCATGTGTGTGTGTGTGTGTGTGTTTTATATGTCATACAGAGCATGTGTGTGTTTTATATGTCATACAGAGCATGTGTGTGTGTTTTATATGACATACAGAGCATGTGTGTGTTTTATATGTCATACAGAACATGTGTGTGTTTTATAAGTCATACAGAGCATGTGTGTGTTTTATATGTCATACAGAGCGTGTGTGTGTGTTTTATATATCATACAGAGCATGTGTGTGTGTGTTTTATATGTCATACAGAGCTTGTGTGTGTGTGTTTTATGTCATACAGAGCATGTGTATGTTTGTGTTTTATATGTCATACAGAGCATGTGTGTGTGTGTGTGTTTTATATGTCATACAGAGTATGTGTGTGTGTGTGTTTTGTATGTCATACAGAGCATGTGTGTGTGTGTGTGTGTGTTTGTTTTATATGTCACACAGAGCATGTGAGTGTATGTGTGTGTTTTATATGTCATACAGAGCATGTGTGTGTGTGTGTGTGTGTGTGTTTTATATGTCATACAGAGCATGTGTGTGTGTGTGTGTGTGTGTGTGTGTGTGTGGTTGTGCGCGTGTGCTGACATCAGTTTGTCCAGTCGGGTGACACGGGTCCAAAGGTGGGGGAGGGAGGGGGGTGAGAGTGGGGGAGGGGTGCAGTGCGGGTGGTGACGAGGAGGCGGCGGCGCGTGAGGCCGGGGGCGGAGCCTACACGTACCACTCCTTCTTGGAGATGACGGAGCCGTCGGTCTGCGAGATCATGTCGTCGCTGACTTCTTGTCGGGGGTCGTACTGGAAGGCCAGAGTCCGCTGGTCGTAGTCTCCGCCCTCGTCCACCGTAAAGTAGGGCCTCTTCAGCTCCTCCCCCTCGCCCTCGTCACCCGCCGTCTGCGAGGGCTTCTTGTCCTCCTCGTCCTCCTCGTCCTCGGGGTAGTGCAGGCCGCCAGGGGGCGGGGCCTTGCCGTTGCCTAGCACCTGCATCTTGGTGCTGTAGTTGCCCTTGAAGGTGCGCTGGCGGCGACGCACCAACACCCACAGCGCCACGGCGGCCACGGCCAACAGGGCCACGCCCCCCACCGCCACCCCGATGGCCACATTTGTGTAGTCCTGCTCCTGCGCCGCATCGTCGCCCCCCACCACCACCACGATGGCCCCACCCGTGTAGTCCTGCTCCTGCGCCGCATCGTCGCCCCCCGCGGGTTTTCTAGGGGATTCTGGGTAGGAAAAGACAGACGGAGGGGGCGTGTCAGTGCTCAGGTGGGAGGAGGTGAGGTTGTGCAGGAAGGAAGGAAGGAAGGAAGGAAGGAAGGAAGGAAGGAGGCCAGGACGGGAAAAGAAAGCAGGCCCCGCCCACAACACATGCACGGAGAGGCAGGACTCATGCACGAGCACGGAGAAGTTGTCAAAAGACCAAAAGGTGAGCATCAAACTTCCTTCCCAGTTCTTTTGAGCAAACACAAAACTGCTGACATCAAAGCACGCCCAAATTAGGACACAGCACGCTTCCTGTCTCACCCTTAACTTGCCACACACACTTCCTGTTGGTGTCCCAACACTTTTGCTAAATGTTGTACATGACAATCAATATTTCATCAGTTGCAGTATCAATAATCAATACTTCATCAGTTGCAGCATCAATAATCAATATTTCATCAGTTGCAGCATCAATAATCAATATTTCATCAGTTACAGTATCAATAATTATTATTTGATCATTTGCAGTATCAATAATTATCATTTGATCATTTGCAGTATCAATAATCAATATTTGATCAGTTGCAGTATCAATAATCAATATTTGATCAGTTGCAGTATCAATAATCATTATTTGATCAGTTGCAGTATCAATAATTGTTATTTCATCAGTTGCAGTATCAATAATCAATATGTCATCAGTTGCAGCATCAATAATCATTATTTGATCAGTTGCAGTATCAATAATCAATATTTCATCAGTTGCAGTACCAATAATTATTATTTGATCAGTTGCAGTATCAATAATCAATATTTGATCAGTTGCAGTATCAATAGTCAATATTTCATCAGTTGCTGCATCAATAATCATTATTTGATCAGTTGCAGTATCAATAATCAATATTTCATCAGTTGCAGTATCAATAATCAATATTTCATCAGTTACAGTGTCAATAATCAATATGTCATCAGTTGCATTATCAATAATTATTATTTGATCAGTTGCAGTATCAATAATCAATATTTCATCAGTTGCAGTATCAATAATCAATAGTTCATCAGTTACAGTATCAATAATCAATATGTCATCAGTTGCAGTATCAATAATCATTATTTAATCAGTTGCAGTATCTATAATCATTATTTGATCAGTTGCAGTATCAATAATCAATATGTCATCAGTTTAAGTATCAATAATCATTATTTGATCAGTTGCAGTATCAATAATCATTATTTGATCAGTTGCAGTATCAATAATCAGTATTTGATCAGTTGCAGTATCAATAATCATTGGAATATTTCCTGCTAATAAAAGTGATCAGCCGTTGCCATAGCAACAGGAAGCTTGATTCCTAACATAACACGGTGATGAACAGCACGTGGGCGGAGTCACACATCTCTCGCCATAGGTCATGTGACGTGTAGGAGCCATCAGCGCGCTAGCTTCTACTAGCCATCAGCGCGCTAGATGCTACCTAGCCATCAGCGCGCTAGCTTCTACCTAGCCATAAGCGCACTAGATGCTACATAGCCATCAACACGCTAGCTGCTACCTAGCCATCAGCACACTAGCTGCTACCTAGCCATCAGTGTACTAGCTTCTACCTAACCATCAGCACGCTAGATGCTACCTAGCCATCAGCACGCTAGCTTCTACCTAGTCATCAGCACGCTAAATGCTACCTAGCCATCAGCACGCTAGCTTCTACCTCGCCATCAGCGCGCTAGCTGCTGCCTAGCCATCAGCATGCTAGCTGCTACCTAGCCATCAGTGCGCTAGCTGCTACCTAGCCATCAGCGCATTAGCTTCTACCTAGCCATTAGTGCCCTAACTTCTAACGAGCCATCAGTGCGCTAACTGCTACCTAGCCATCAGCGCGCTAGCTGCTACTTAGCAATCAACATGCTAGCTTCTACCTAGCCATCAGCACACTAGCTGCTTCTGCAGGAAATAAGCAGTATCAGCGTGCAGAGTTGTAATATAATTACAATTTCAAATATTAGTATTCAAATATTTGTACAGCAGTAATAAAAATACTCATAATCCCAAATACTCATGAATATAAAGTACATAACAAAATATCTTGAATATGAAGTATGTAACAAATACTCATGAATATGAAGTACTTGACAAATACTCATGAATATAAAGTACTTGACAAATACTCATGAATATAAAGTACTTGACAAACACTCATGAATATGAAGTATTTGACAAATACTCATGAATATGACAAAAGCTAACGATGCAAACAGTGCTAACAGCTAGCATGGACGCTACAAAGAAAGTGTATGTCAACATCAGTATTAGTAAACAACATCAGTATTAGTAAACAACTTCAGTATGAGTAAACAACATCAGTAGTAGTAAACATCAGTATTAGTAAAAACATCAGTATTAGTTAACAACTTCAGTATTAGTAAACAACTTTAGTATTAGTAAACAACTTTAGTATTAGTAAACAACTTTAGTATTAGTAAACAACATCAATATTAGTAAACGACATCAGTATTAGTAAACGACTTCAGTATTAGTCAACATCAGTAGTAGTAAACAACATCAGTATTAGTAAGCAACATCAGTATTAGTAAACAACATCAGTAGTAGTAAACACCATCCGTATTAGTAAACAACATCCGTATTAGTAAACATCAGTAGTAGTAAACAACATCAGTATTAGTAAACAACTTTAGTATTAGTAAACAAAATCAGTATTAGTAAACAACATCAGTAGTAGTAAACAACATCAGTAATAGTAAACAACATCAGTAGTAGTAAACACAAACTTATTTTGTGTATTTTTGTCATGAAAAGATGTAAAAAGTGAAGTGAATAATATGTATAAAAGTGTTATAGTAATAAAAGTATTGATTATATTCATAAAAGTAATACAAGTATTGATTACATATATAAAAAGTAATATACGTATTTATTATATTTATAAAAGTAATACAAGTATTTAATTATATCTATAAAAGTATTAATTATATTTATACAAGTAATACAAGTATTGAATGATATTCATACAACTAATACAGGTATTGATTATATTTATAAAAGTAATGAACATATTAAATTATATTTATAAATGTACAAAACTTATTGATTGCATTTATAAAAGTAATACAAGTGCTGAATGATATTTATAAAAGCAATACAATTATTTAATAATAATTATACAAGTAATACAATTATTAAATAGTATTTATACAAGAAATAAAAGTATGTGATGTTATTGATTACATGTTAACAAGGTGATGTTATTGATTACATGTTAACAAAGTGATGTTATTGATTGCATGTTAACAAAGTGATGTTATTGATTACATGGTAACAAAGTGATGCTATTGATTACATGGTAACAAAGTGATGCTATTGATTACATGTTAACAAAATGATGTTATTGATTACATGTTAACAAAGTGATGTTATTGATTACATGTTAACAAGGTGATGTTATTGATTACATGTTAACAAAGTGATGTTATTGATTACATGTTAACAAGGTGATGTTTTTGAATACATGTTAACAAGGTGATGTTATTGATTACATGTTAACAAGGTGATGTTATTGAACATGTTAACAAGGTAGTACTATTGATTACATGTTAACAAGGTAATGTTATTGATTACATGTTAACAAGGTGATGTTATTGATTACATGTTAACAAGGTGATGTTATTGATTACATGTTAACAAGATAATGTTATTGATTACATGTTAACAAGGTGATGTTATTGATTACATGTTAACAAGGTGATGTTATTTATTACATGCTAACAAAATGATGTTATTGATTACATGCTAACAAAGTGATGTTATTGATTACATGTTAACAAAGTGATGTTATTGATTACATGTTAACAAAGAGATGTTATTGATTACATGTTAACAAGGTGATGTTATTGATTACATGTCAACAAGGTGATGTTATTGATTACATGTTAACAACGTGATGTTATTGATTACATGTTAACAAGGTGATGTTATTGATTACATGTTAACAACGTGATGTTATTGATTACATGTTAACAAAGTGATGTTATTGATTACATGCTAAAAGGTGATGTTATTGATTACATGTTAACAAGGTGATGTTATTGATTACATGTTAACAAAGGGATGTTATTGATTACATGTTAACAAGGTAATGTTATTGATTACATGTTAACGAGGTGATGTTATTGATTATATACGCAGAAGAAAGGTGACAAGCGAACACGAGCAGACTTTGAAAGGACGGCCTACAAGTGTAGTCATGGTCTTAACGCGGTGCTGTCCGAACACGTCCGCTCAGCGCGTCACATTCCGATCCCACGCAGAGGCTGACATGTCGAGACAAGATGGCGGTTGAAAGGGGAGTGCAGACCGAGATCATGTGACTCACATTAAAGAGCGACTTGCAGACGTGACGAGTGGAAAACGAAGAGATGGTAATTACTATTATTAATGTTAATAGCAGTACTCTTGGTCAATGATAAACATCACACGCAAATATGTCTTCAAAGAAATGATGCATATTCTGCTCAAATATGACATTGATTCCATGTTGTTGTTTAAAAGAAGTTATAAAGTTAGTTGTGCTTTGAGTATATTTATACTTTTATTCAAATAACCTTTAAGGGTCTGACCTACTAAAAGTTTGTGTGGACTGAAACAAACTGATAAGTACAATAATCCTTTCACACTAAAGTCAGCAAGTACTTAAAGTCCACACATAGGTTGGAATGTTGGAGATGAGAACATGGATGTAGAGCAAATGAGTATCTCCATGGTGAAAGCAGCCGAACACACAAAAGCATCATTTAAATAGTTATTCATTGTACACACAGTCTTAGTAGATCACACCCATTAATAGTACACACCAGAGGTAGGACCAAGTCATTGCTTTGCAAGTCACAAGTAAGTCTCAAGTCTTTGCCCTCAAGTCAAGTCCCGAGTCAAGACAGGCAAGTCCCGAGTCAAGTCCCGAGTCAAGTCCAAAGTCAAGACTGGAAAGTCTCAAGTCAAGTCCCAAGTCCTGCATTTTGAGTTTCGAGTCCTTTCAAGTCCTTTTAACCACAGACTAATATATTTACACAGATTGTGTATGCTTTTAAAACGCTGTATTTATTTATTAAAACAAGTGCATTTGAAATTGCAGGAAAAAAAATAGTGCTGACATTGCACTTCATAATAGCACTATTAACCAGTAATTTTAAACATTTAACTCATTCCTTTACAGAATAAACACATTTGCAAAAACAAGTGCAACTGTACTTATTTGTACAAAAGTGTTAACATTGTATTTCCATGGCATATTGCATTGTAACTAGTTCCACAGCAGTTGATATCCTGTTCTTACCTTATATCATTGATCTCATCTCATACTGTATGTGTTTTTATGTGTGCGTACACATGAAAAACATAACAAATACATGAAAAAAACAATGAACAGAGTTGTACTTTCAGTGCCCTATGCAATATGTACACATATTCTTAACATAGTATACATTTTAACTGACCTTTATTTGACTATGTTTGTCTTTTTGTAGGTGGCTAAAATACGCGGTGCTGCTGACCGCCGTCTAACGTTATGTTACTGTGTGTGATACATTGACTATAGTAACATTATGTGTAGGTACCTCATGAAACCCTGCTTAAAAAAATCACTTGACAAAAAGTATGAATAAGGTAGCAAACTGCAGTGGACGCAACATATTGCAGTGTTTGCAATGACGTTATAACCATAGACATCTTATAAGTAGACGCAGCATTGGTTGCTGTGACGTGAGCAATTTGGCCGCCATCTTGAAGTGGTGACGAGGAGCCGGCGAGCAGCCTAAACTGACAGTTGACAGGTAGAAAACAAAGATGCCGGGCTGGTGTTCAGCGTTTTCCTACTCAAATGAGCGGACTGTTGAAAATAGGAATCGGGGGATTACTTTTCACAAGTAAGATTTAACATTAATGTACTATTGGTTGTATTTTATGAAAATAATATTATCACAGAGTTGAGAAGGAGCAAAGATCTTCAATATTTTTATGTGAAAATCACAAAGAAATCTTCTGGGGGAGGATGACCCCCCTACATGGGTTTGGTTTACAAACTTTCTGCCCCACCTAAAACAAAATTCACCAGCCACCACTGATTATGATGCATTCTCATTTTAGGCAAAATATAAGACAATACTTTCTTTACAGTATAATTGTAACCAGGAATAAGTCTTCAAGTAACAATATTCAAATAATAACATTGTTGGGTAAAACAGCATTTGGTTTTATTCTGAATCCAGTGAAACCGATTGGTGGTTTTAGCTGATATAACGACTTTCAGGTGTTTATATATGTTTAAGTATTTGGCAGACGCTTTTATCCAAAGAGACATACATAAAAAATACATATATAACAATCACTGTAAACATTATAATTTAAGGGAAGAATGTAATACAAAATATCAATACAAAGTGTCAAGATAGAATAAACTCTCTGCTGCTGCAGCAACAGAGATACAGTCTACAGGTCCCTAAGATATATAGCTATCTAATGTATTCATATATTGTTTATGTAGGATATACGCATGTATATATAACCTAATCATATTGTTTCTTCAATTTAAAAATAGCTGACCGTTTTTTTCCCCCTTCCCTGGGATTATATTCCCAGTTTTGATCTCGGACGTCTGGTCACTTATAGCGTATAAGAATATTATATTACTGTTAAGCAAACTATGAATAATAAAACACGCCAAAACATGTGTCCGTTATTATAGCTACACGTATGACAAAAAAGTGCGTGAAAATCTGGTATTTAGTGAGGTAAAATTAATTAAATGCGCTGACAGTTAATTGTTCCTGCCAAATGAATTGCACTGAGTGGAGCGGATCACCACTCCAAGATGGCGGCCCCGCGTCTCGTCTGTGCCAGTAGGCAGTAGCGCTCGATGCTGCGTCTACTTATAAGATGTCTATGGTTATAACGTTAGCAGTGAGTTTACAGCCTCACTGATTTAACTACACAGCAAATAAAAGTCACGTTACTTAGCCAATAAACGTTATTTTACATTCAAAACTTACCCTTCTTTGTACAACTTCTAATGTCGAACGAAGTTGGAAGTTTTTGCGTCTCCGTCTGCAATATTCGAACTGCGTGATTTGCATACGGCAATTAGTTTTTTGTTGACCAAGTCGTAGTTTTTATACCCGGACGAAACCAACTTTGGCATAATTGTTTCTCACTGGCACGTTGTTTCACAACTCTTGTTCATTGGTTCTCCTGCAATTTGATTGGATGAATGCTGTGTGATGAAAACAACGTAGATCTAATTTGATTGGCTATTGTACTGAGAGCACACCAGCTGACAGGAACAACACGCTGATAGACACAGATGTAGAAAATTAAAGATACAGAGCGCTCCCAAATAACTTTTTAAGCTTTGGGTTTTGGGGAAAGTAGCAAGTCATGTCAAGTCAAAAGGCTCAAGTCCAAGTGAAGTCACAAGTCATTGATGTTAAAGTCTAAGTCGAGTTGCAAGTCTCTTTACATTTTGTCAAGTCGAGTCTAAAGTCATCAAATTCATGACTCGAGTCCAAGTCATGTGACTCGAGTCCACACCTCTGGTACACACTACTTTATACTTTGTACACACAGTCTTAGTAGATCACATTCATTAATAGTACACACTACTTTATACTTTGTACACACAGTCTTAGTAGATCACATGCAACACACCCATTAATAGTACACACTACTTTATACACACAAATAATACACACTATTTTATACTTTGTACACACTAATAGTACAAACCCCGTTTCCATATGAGTTGGGAAATTGTGTTAGATGTAAATATAAACAGAATACAATGATTTGCAAATAATTTTCAACCCATATTCAGTTGAATATGCTACAAAGACAACATATTTTATGTTCAAACTGATAACTGATCATTAACTTTAGAATTTGATGCCAGCAACACGTGACAAAGAAGTTGGGAAAGGTGGTAATAAATACTGATAAAGTTAAGGAATGCTCATCAAACACTTATTTGGAACATCCCACAGGTGTGCAGGCTAATTGGGAACAGGTGGGTGCCATGATTGGGTATAAAAACAGCTTCCCAAAAAATGCTCAGTCTTTCACAAGAAAGGATGGGGCGAGGTACACCCCTTTGTCCACAACTGCGTGAGCAAATAGTTAAACAGTTTAAGAACAACGTTTCTCAAAGTGTAATTGCAAGGAATTTAGGGATTTCAACATCTATGGTCCATAATATCATCAAAAGGTTCAGAGAATCTGGAGAAATCATTCCACGTAAGCGGCATGGCCGGAAACCAACATTGAATGACCGTGACCTTCGATCCCTCAGACGGCACTGTATCAAAAACCGACATCAATCTCTAAAGGATATCACCACATGGGCTCAGGAACACTTCAGAAAACCACTGTCACTAAATACAGTTTGTCACTACATCTGTAAGTGCAAGTTAAAGCTCTACTATGCAAAGCGAAAGTCATTTATCAACAACATCCAGAAACGCCGCCGGCTTCGCTGGGCCCGAGATCATCTAAGATGGACTCATGCAAAGTTCAAAAGTGTTCTGTGGTCTGACGAGTCCACATTTCAAAATGTTTTTGGAAATATTTGACATCCTGTCATCTGGACCAAAGGGGAAGCGAAACATCCAGACTGTTATCGACGCAAAGTTCAAAAGCCAGCTTCTGTGATGGTATAGGGGTGCATTAGTGCCCAAGGCATGGGCAACTTACACATCTGTGAAGGCATCATTAATGCTGAAAGGTACATACAGGTTTTGGAACAACAAATGCTGCCATCTAAGCGGCGTCTTTTTCATGGACGCCCCTGCTTATTTCAGCAAGACAATGCCAAGCCACATTCAGCACGTGTTACAACAGCGTGGCTTTGTAAAAAAAAAAGAGTGCAGGTACTTTCCTGGTCCGCCTGCAGCCCAGACCTGTCTCCCATCGAAAATGTGTGGCGCATTATGAAGCGTAAAATACGACAGCGGAGACCCCGGACTGTTGAACGACTGAAGCTCTACATAAAACCAGAATGGGAAAGAATTCCACTTACAAAGCTTCAACAATTAGTTTCCTCAGTTCCCAATTGTTTATTGAGAGTTGTTAAAAGAAAAGGTGATGTAACACAGTGGTGAAAATGCCCTTTCCCAACTACTTTGGCACGTGTTGCAGCCATGAAATTCTAAGTTAATTATTATTTGCAAAAAACAAAAAAAAGTTTATGAAATTGAACATCAAATATCTTGTCTTTGTAGTGCATTCAATTGAATATGGGTTGAAAAGGATTTTCAAATGATTGTATTCCGTTTATATTTACATCTAACACAATTTCCCAACTCATATGGAAACGGGGTTTGTACTTACTACTTTATACGTTGTACGCACTAATAGTACACTCTATTTTATACTTTGTACACACCAATAGTAGAGATTATTTTATACTTAGAACACACTAATAGTACACACTATTTTATACTTTCTACACACCAATAGTAGAGACAATGTTGTACTTTGTACACACTAATAGTACACACTATCTTATATTATGTACACACTAACAGTACACACTATTGTATACTTTGTACACACTAAGCACACACACTACTTTAAACTTTGTATACACTCATAGTACACATTATCTTATATTATGTACACACTATTTTATACTTTGTACACACTAATCGTGCACACTATATTATTTTATGTACACACCATTTTATACTTTGTACACACCAATAGTACACACTGTTTTATACTTTGAACACACTAATAGTACACACTATTTTATACTATGTACACACTAATAGTACACACTATGTTATACTTTCTAAACACTTATAGTACACAATGTTTTATACCATGTAGTAGAGTTGTACGGTATACTGGTATTAGTACGCAATACTAATTACTAATTTTTGGTGCTATACCGCCTCTAAAAAGTATCATTACAAGTACCATTATCACTGCAGGACGAGGAATAGCTAAACATGCTTCACTACACACCGTAGGAGGATACAATACCTCACCGGCATCACAATGTAAACAAATGCCATGGGTGGATCTACACCTGACATCCACTGTATTGATAACAAGTACAAGAGCGTATCTAGTTGATACTACTATGATTACATCGATATTTCTTAACATCACAAAATCTTCTTTCGTTTTTGAAAAATTCATATTATGTTTATAAAGTCAGTAAATACGTCCCTGGACACATGAGGACTTTGAATATTACCAATGTATGATCCTGTAACTACTTAGTATCAAATAGATACCTAAATGTGTGGTATCATCCAAAACTAAAGTATCAAAGAAGAGAAGAATAAGTGGTTATTACATTTTAACAGAAGTGTAGATAGAACATGTTAAAAGAGAAAGTAAGCAGATATTAACAGTAAATGAACAAGTAGATTAATAATTAATTTTTACAGTTCGTCCTTCATAATGTAGACAAAATAATAGGTAGATAAATGACACAATATGTTACTGCATACGTCAGCAGACTAATTAGGAGTCTTTGTTTGTTTACTTACTACTAAAAGACAAGTTGTCTAGTATGTTCACTATTTTATTTAAGGACTAAATTACAATAATCATATGTTTCATGTACCTTAACATTTTTTGTTACAATAAAGACAATAATAAACATTTTTGGGGGTCCCCTCTATTTAGAAAAGTATCGAAATAATTTTGGTACCGGTAGTGAAGTTAAGTGAATTATATTTATATAGCGCTTTTCTCTAGTGACTAAAAGCACTTTTACTTAGTGAAAGCCAATATCTAAGTTCCATTTAAAGCAGTGTGGGTGGCACTGGGAGCAGGTGGGTAAAGTGTCTTGCCCAAGGACACAACGGCAGTGACTAGGATGGCGGAAGCTGGGATCGAACCTGGAACCCTCAAGTTGCTGGCACAGCCACTCTACCATCGAGCTATACCGCCCCCATAGCGGTACCAAAATATTGGTATTGGGACAACACTACTTAGTACTTGATATTTCCATCTTAGTAGATCAGACCCAAAGCGTTCACAACCTTGGATTGTAAGTGTGGAAGTCAAATATGATTTGTTATGATATGTTATGTTATTGTCTGTTATTAAATGTTATATAAGTATAGGTTGTTTAATAATAATGATAAAAATAGAACAAAACTATATAAAAATAGGTCAATACGAACTACTTATATTTAAATGTATGTAAAACATTTTTAGCATTCCAAAAATATTTATATGAATCATCAACAATTATGCAAATGATATGAGCAGCTAATATTGGCCATGCCCCTCGAAACCCTGATAACAATAATCATAATAATAATCATAATAAAAATCATAACAATAATCATAACACCAATAATAACAATAATCATACTAATAATCATAATCATAATTATAATAATAATCATAATAATAAATGTGTCATAAAAACATCATTAGGTGTCATTTGTCAATAAAATAAGTCAAATACTTTTTAAACATCTGAACTCTTTAAATACTTTTTATTCATTCATGCTATTCTTTAGTTTGAGACAATCATCTTAACTAGATGTTTTTGTTATAGACTGTATTGATATTATTGATTGCTATTGTAAAATGAAATGATTTGTAATACAAACGTTTGTAAAAGAAATACTATTTTCAACATGTTTCTTCTCCAGGAAAAGCCTGAGGAGGAGGAGAAGATGTTGAAACATGAACACGCTGAGACTAAAGAGGCAGCTTGCGGAATGTCAGAGAACATGCACACCCGTCTTTGTAAACATCTTCAAAAGACATCGCCTACAGCCGTGCTGATGCTAACAAACAGCCGCTATTGACCTACAGCCATGCTAATGGTAACAAATAGAAGCTAATGACCTACAGCCATGCTGATGCTAACAAACAGCCGCTAATGACCTACAGCCGTGCTAATGCTAACAAACAGCCGATAAAGACCTACAGCTTTGCTAATGCTACCAAATAGAAGCTAATGACCTACATCATTGCTAATGCTAGCAAATAGCAGCTAATTACATGTATAAACACAGCTATGCTAATGCTAACAAACAGCTGCTATTGACCTACAGCCATGCTCATGCTAACAAATAGAAGCTAATGACCTACAGTATTGCTAATGCTAGCAAATAGCAGCTAATGATATGTATAAACACAGCCATGCTAATGCTAGCAAATAAAAGCTAATGGCATGTATAAACACAGCCATGCTAATGCTAACAAACAGCAGCTAATGAAGATTGTAAACACAGCCAGACTAATGCTAACAAACAGCAGCTAATGAAGATTGTAAACACAGCCAGACTAATGCTAACAAACAGCAGCTAATGAAGAGTGTAAACACAGCCATGCTAAAGCTAACAAACAGCAGCTAATGAAGAGTGTAAACACAGCTACGCTAATGCGAACAAACAGCAGCTAGTAAAAAGTGTAAACACAGCCATGCTAATGCTACAAAATAGCATCTAATGACAGGTGTGAACAAGGGGATGCTAATGCTAAAACAGAGCAGCTAATGACAAGTGTAAACAAAGGGATGCTAATGCTAACAAACAGCAGCTAATGACATGTATAAACATGGCAATGCTAATGCTAAAAAAAGGGCCGCTGATGATAGGTGTAAACAGAGGGATGCTATCGCTAACAACGAGCAGCATTAGCATTGTGGAAAGAAGACGCTGGTCTTTTTCAGGCTGCAGTGCAAACTGGATGTGACGTAAGTATTGGGTCAGCACAAATGTGCACACTTGTGCTCTTTTTCATCTGGCAGCTGCTTTCACTTTCTCTTTTATCACGGACACACGGCACATTGCAGCCGCTAACAACACTCCGTCTAACCTCCTTGATGCCGCTTTAGGACGCGTGACATCAACATCAGAGAGCACGCCAACGCCATCATGGCTGCCGCAACATCGCGTTCAACACACCTGTCTTCTAAAAAACATTCTGTACACACCTGTCCTCTAACAAAGATTCTGTACACACCTGTCTTCTAACAAAGATTCTGTACACACCTGTCTTCTAACAAAATTCTGTACACACCTGTCTTCTAACACAAATTCTGTACACACCTGTCCTCTAACAAAAAACTTGTACACACCTGTCCTCTAACAAAAATTCTGTACACACCTGTCCTCTAACAAACATTCTGTACACACTTGTCCTCTAACAAACATTCTGTACACACCTGTCCTCTAACAAACATTCTGTACACACTTGTCCTCAAACAAACATTCTGTACACACCTGTACCCTAACAAACATTCTGTACACACCTGTCTTCTAACACCTGTCCTCTAACAAACATTCTGTACACACCTGTACCCTAACAAACATTCTGTAAACACCTGTCCTCTAACAAACATTTTGTACACACCTGTACCCTAACAAACATTCTGTACACACCTGTCTTCTAACAAACATTCTGTACAAACCTGTCCTCTAACAAACATTCTGTACACACCTGTCCTCTAACATACATTTTGTACACACCTGTCCTCTAACAAACATTTTGTACACACCTGTCCTCAAACAAACATTCTGTACACACCTGTCCTCTAACAAACATGCTGTACACACCTGTCGTCTAACAAACATTCTGTACACACCGGTCCTCTAACAAACATTATGTACACACCTGTCCTCTAACAAACATTCTGTACACACCTGTCTTCAAACAAACATTCTGTACACATCTGTCTTCTAACAAACATTCTGTACACACCTGTCCTCTAACAAACATTCTGAACACACCTGTCTTCTAACAAACATTCTCTACACACCTGTCCTCTAACAAATATTCTGTACACACCTGTCCTCTAACAAACATTGTATACACACCTGTCCTGTAACAAACATTTTGTACACACCTGTCCCCTAACAAACATTTTGTACACACCTGTCCTCTAACAAACATGTTGTACACACCTGTCCCCTAAGAAACATTCTGTACACACCTGTCTTCTAACAAACATTCTGTACACACCTGTCCTCTAACAAACATTCTGTACACACCTGTCCTCTAACAAACATTCTGTACACACCTGTCCTCTAACAAACATTTTGTACACACCTGTCTTCTAACAAACATTCTGTACACACCTGTCCTCTAACAAACATTATGTACACACCTGTCCTCTAAACAAACATTCTGTACACACCTGTCCTCTAACCAACATTCTGTACACACCTGTCCTCTAACAAACATTTTGTACACACCTGTTTTCTAACAAACATTCTGTACACACCTGTCTTCTAACAAACATTCTGTACACACCTGTCCTCTAACAAACATTCTGTACACACCTGTTTTCTAACAAACATTCTGTACACACCTGTCTTCTAACAAACATTTTGTACACTCCGGTCCTCTAACAAACATTCTGTAAAATTATAAATATTGACATGTTTACATTTTATGTAAAATCATAAATAGTAACATGTTTACAATTCATGTACATTCTTAAATATTGACATGTTTACATTTGATGTAAAATGATAAATTTTGACATGTTTACAATGTATGTAAAATCTTAAATATTGACATGTACCGTATTTTTCGGAGTATAAGTCGCACCGGAGTATAAGTCGCACCTGCCAAAAATGCATAATAAAGAAGGAAAAAAACATATAAAAGTTGCACTGGAAACTTTGAAAAAAACGGTGACTTATAGTCAGAAAAATACAGTAATAATTATTATCAGGGCTGTTAAAATGAACAAGTTAACTGATGATTATTTTAAAATTCTATAATGAGAATAATCTGTTTACAAATATTCATTTGACAGCCCTAATAATAAAATAATCATGTCAAAAATTGTTGACTTATATATACATATATACACATAATGTCATAGCAACTTATAAAAAAGCACTAATAATAAAATAATCATGTCAAATATTGTTGACATCCTTCCATCCATCCATCTTCTTTCGCTTATCTGAGGTGGGGTCGTGGGGGCAGCAGCCTAAGCAGAGAAGCCCAGACTTCCCTCTCCCCAGCCACTTGGTCCAGCTCCTCCCGGTGCATTCCCAGGCCAGCCGGGAATGTCACGTCTTCCCAACGTGTCCTGGGTCTTCCCCGTGGCCTCCTGACCAGATGCCCGAACCACCTCATCTGGCTCCTCTCCATGTGGAGGAGCAGCGGCTTTACTCTGATCTCCCCCAGATGGCAGAGCTTCTCACCCTATCTCTAAGCGAGAGCCCCGCCACCCGAGGAAGGAACTCATTTTGGCCGCTTGTACCCGTGATCTTGTCCTTTCGGTCACAAACCAAAGCTCATGACCATAGGTGAAGATGGGAACGTAGATCGACCAGTAAATTGAGAGCTTCATGAGATCGACAGGCGGATTGGTGCGGCGTCTTCAGTAATGCGGATGCTGTATCAATCCGTTGTGGTGAAGTAGGAGCTCTCCTGTCGATCTCACGATCCACTCTTCTCTCACTCGTGAACAAGACTACGAGGTACATGAACTACTCCACTTGGGGCAAGATCTCCTCCCCAACCCGGAGATGGCACTCCACTCTCTTCCGGGCGAGAACCATGGACTCGTAGTTGGAGGGGCTGATTCTCATCCCAGTCGCTTCACACTCGGCTGCGAACCGATCCAGTGAGAGCTGAAGATCCTGGCCAGATGAAGCCATCAGGACCACATCATCTGCAAAAAGCAGAGACCTAATCCTGCAGCCACCAAACCGGATCCCCTCAGCGCCTTGACTGCGCCTAGAAATTCTGTTCATAAAAGTTATGAACAGAATGGGTGACAAAGGGCAGCCCTGGCGGAGTCCAACCCTCACTGGAAATGTGTCCGACTTACTGCCGGCAATGTGGATCAAACTCTGACACTGATCATACAGAGAGCGGACCGCCACAATCAGACAGTCCGATACCCCATACTCTCTGAGCACTCCCCACAGGACTCCCGGGGTACACGGTCGAATGCCTTCTCCAAGTCCACAAAGCACATGTAGATTGGTTGGGCAAACTCCCACAGCATCCAGGGCCTTAAAGAACTTTGGGAGGATCTCATCCACTCCGACAAGCATTTTAACTACCTCGGCAACCTCAGCCCCAGAAATAGAAGAGCCCACCACAGATTCCCCAGGCACTACTTCCTCATAGGAAGATGTGTTGTTGGGATTGAGGAGGTCTTTGAAGTATTCCCTCCACCGATCCACAACATCCGCAGTCGAGGTCAGCAGAACACCATCTCCACCATACACAGTGTTGACAGTGCACTGCTTCCCCTTCCTGAGGCAGCGGATGGTGGTCGAAAATCACTTCGAAGCTGTCCGGATGTAATTTTCCATGGTTTCCCCGAACTCTTCCCATGTCCGAGTTTTGCCTCCGCGACCGCTGAAGCCGCATACCGCGGTACCTCTTCGCTGCCTCCGGAGTCCTATGAGCCAAACGAACCCGATAGGACTCTTTCTTCAGCTTGACTGCATCCCTCACCACTGGCGGGTTCTAGGATTACCGCCACGAAAGGCACCAACCACCTTGCGACCACAGCTCCAATCGCCCGCCTCGACAATAGAGGTGCGGAACATGGGCCACTCAAACTCAATATCCAGCAACTCCCTTGTGACATATTCAAAGTTCTTCCGGAGGTGGGAATTGAAACTCTCTCTGACAGGAGACTCTGCTAGACGTTCCCAGCAGACCCTCACAATGCGATTGGGCCTGCCAGGTCTGTCCGGCATCCTCCCCCACCATTGCAGCCAACTCACCACCAGGTGGTGATCGGTAGAAAGCTCTGCCTTTCTCTTCACCCGAGTGTCCAAAACATGAGGCCGCAAATCCGATGACACAACTACAAAGTCGATCATGGAACTGCGGCCGAGGGTGTCCTGGTACCAAGTGCACATATGGACACCCTTATGTTTGAAAGTGTCTTGTCATCTTTTGTTTGGTGTGTGATGGACAAAGAAAATGCAAAATGCTAAAATGCTAAAAGGTTAGCACCCTCCATGAGGTTGATGAAAAGCTTGTTAGCAGGAAGATGTGAATGAGAGACACCCTCTACTGGTCAGATTTGCACAGTGCATGTTTCTGCTGCTTGGTGACCATGACAATGTGAGGCGGCGTGTAAGTCTCTCATTAGCATAACGAGGAGCGGCAGCAGTGCCCCCTTCAGCGAGGACGCGTGGTGCCAGGAAACTGCGTGCGTGCCATCAAAGTGCGTGCCATCAAGGAGCGACACGCTGCAGCAGACGCTCTGCTAGCTGTGATGGACGCATGAAGACGGCAGTTGGCGAGGGCGCGGCCTGCAGTGTAGCCATGAGGCAGACGGCGCCATCCAAGGCGGAGACAAACCGCTTTCACACTGGAGACGACCATGTTGATACACGCCTTCATTCCTCTGACATGGCGTCACCTGACGCTGCTGATGTTGGCAAGCAGCAACACGCCGTTTGTCTTCATCACTCCAGGTAGAAGAATAATCCACCTCCTTACTTCCTGAGCAGAGACCACCACCTAGCTAAACATGGCTAATGCTAAAGCTAACGACAGTGAGACCTTTATTCCAAAGAAAAGAAAAGTGTTGTCAGCGGTTTGGTTTTGTGGCAACAGGCAGCAGCACTTATTCCTGTTTCAACTCTTTACCAAAAAAGAACATGACAAGACACTTAGTCCTGTTTCAACTCTTTACCAGTGTAACAAGAACATGACAACACACTTAGTCCTGTTTCAACTCTTTACCAGTGTAACAAGAACATGACAACACACTCAGTCCTGTTTCAACTCTTTACCAGTGTAACAAGAACATGGCAACACACTTAGTCCTGTTTCAACTCTTTACCAGTGTAACAAGAACATGACAACACACTTAGTCCTGTTTCAACTCTTTACCAGTGTAAAAAGAACATGACAACACACTTAGTCCTGTTTCAACTCTTTACCAGTGTAACAAGAAATGACAACACACTTAGTCCTGTTTCAACTCTTTACCAGTGTAACAAGAACATGACAACACACTTATTCCTGTTTCAACTCTTTACCAGTGTAACAAGAACATGACAACACACTTAGTCCTGTTTCAACTCTTTACCAGTGTAACAAGAACATGACAACACACTTAGTCCTGTTTAAACTCTTCACCAGTGTAACAAGAACATGACAACACACTTAGTCCTGTTTGAACTCTTTACCAGTGTAACAAGAACATGAAAAAACATTTATTCCTGTTTCAACTCTTTACCAGTGTAACAAGAACATTACAACACACTTAGTCCTGTTTCAACTCTTTACCAGTGTAACAAGAACATGACAACACACTTAGTCCTGTTTCAACTCTTTACCAGTGTAACAAGAACATGACAACACACTTATTTCTGTTTCAACTCTTTATCAGTGTAACAAGAACATGACAACACACTTATTCCGGTTTCAACTCCTTATCAGTGTAACAAGAACATGACAACACACTTAGTCCTGTTTCAACTCTTTATCAGTGTAACACTAACATGACAACACACTTATTCCTGTTTCAACTCTTCACCAGTGTAACAAGAACATGACAACACACTTAGTCCTGTTTGAACTCTTTACCAGTGTAACAAGAACATTACAACACACTTAGTCCTGTTTCAACTCTTTACCAATGTAACAAGTATATGACAACACGCTTATTCCTGTTTCAACTCTTTATCAGTGTAACAAGAACATGACAACACACTTATTCCTGTTTCAACTCTTTATCAGTGTAACAAGAACATGACAACACACTTATTCCTGTTTACACTCTTTACCAGGGTTACAAGAACATGACAACACACTTAGTCCTGTGTCAACTCTTTACCAATGTAACAAGAACATGGCAACACACTTATTCCTGTTTCAACTCTTTACCAGTGTAACAAGAACATGACAACACACGCATTCCTGTTTCAACTCTTTACCAGTGTAACAAGAACATGGCAACACACTTATTCCTGTTTCAACTCTTTAAAAGTGTAACAAGAACATGACAACACACGCATTCCTGTTTCAACTCTTTACTAGTGTAACAAGAACATGATAACACACTTATTCCTGTTTCAACTCTTTCCCAGTGTAACAAGAACATGACAACACACTTATTCCTGTTTCAATTTTTTATCAGTGTAACAAGAACATGACAACACACTTAGTCCTGTTTCAACTCTTTACCAGTGTAACAAGAACATGGCAACACACTTATTCCTGTTTCAGCTCTTTACCAGTGTAACAAGAACATGACAACACATGTATTCCTGTTTCAACTCTTTACCAGTGTAACAAGAACATGACAACACACTTATTTCTGTTTCAACTCTTTATCAATGTAACAAGAACATGACAACACACTTAGTCTTGTTTCAACTCTGTTAGTGTAACAAGAACATGACAACACACTTAGTCTTGTTTCAACTCTGTTAGTGTAACAAGAACATGACAACACACTTAGTCCTGTTTCAACTCTTTATCAGTGTAACACTAACATGACAACACACTTATTCCTGTTTCAACTCTTTACCAGTGTAACAAGAACATGACAACACACTTAGTCCTGTTTCAACTCTTTACCAGTGTAACAAGAACATTACAACACACTTAGTCCTGTTTCAACTCTTTACCAATGTAACAAGTATATGACAACACGCTTATTCCTGTTTCAACTCTTTATCAGTGTAACAAGAACATGACAACACACTTATTCCTGTTTCAACTCTTTATCAGTGTAACAAGAACATGACAACACACTTATTCCTGTTTACACTCTTTACCAGTGTAACAAGAACATGACAACACACTTAGTCCTGTGTCAACTCTTTACCAATGTAACAAGAACATGGCAACACACTTATTCCTGTTTCAACTCTTTACCAGTGTAACAAGAACATGACAACACACGCATTCCTGTTTCAACTCTTTACTAGTGTAACAAGAACATGACGACACACGTATTCCTGTTTCAACTCTTTACCAGTGTAACATTAACATGACAACACACTTATTCCTGTTTCAACTCTTTACCAGTGTAACAAGAACATGACAACACACTAATTCCTGTTTCAATTTTTTATCAGTGTAACAAGAACATGACAACACACTTAGTCCTGTTTCAACTCTTTACCAGTGTAACAAGAACATGGCAACCCACTTATTCCTGTTTCAGCTCTTTACCAGTGTAACAAGAACATGACAACACATGTATTCCTGTTTCAACTCTTTACCAGTGTAACAAGAACATGACAACACACTTAGTCCTGTTTCAACTCTTTACCAGTGTAACAAGAACATGACAACACACTTAGTCCTGTTTCAACTCTTTACCAGTGTAACAAGAACATGACAACACACTTATTTCTGTTTCAACTCTTTATCAGTGTAACAAGAACATGACAACACACTTATTCCGGTTTCAACTTTTTACCAGTGTAACAAGACAATATAAAATACACAATGATTGTGTAGCTGTGTGTAACAATGTATTGTGTGTTTAAAGAAGACACAACAATATAAAATACACAATGATTGTGTAGTTGTGTTCAACAATGTATTGTGTGTGTAAAGAAGACACGACAATATAACATACACAATGATTGTGTGAGTAAAAGCTGATATTTCCTGCTGGCTAACAACTTCCTGACTTTCCTGTCTGGTGACTAACACCTGCATGATCACACATGAGGGGGGGCGGGGGTGACATCATTGCCCCCATGGACACACACACGATGAGGCAGATAAAGAAGATGAGTCATGCAGAACCTCCAACATGTCGCCTCCCACTCCACACCACACCAGGAAGTAGAACATCCTAGAGCCCACCCACCAGCATCACCACTTCCTGTCCAAGCTATTCTTTCCTGTTCTTCTAGACCACAACACTCAGGAAAGAAAAGTCTGTAGGGCTACATCACCAACTACATCAATTACATCATTGCTAAGTTAGCACTACGTGACACACAAATAAAGTCTAACGTCACCAACTACATCACTGCTAAGTTAGCACTAAGTGTATTATTGGTGACACACAAATAAAGTCTTGCATCACCAACTACATCACTGCTAAGTTAGCACATTGTGTATTCTTGGTGACACAAATAAAAGTCTACATCACTGCTAAGTTAGCACTAAGTGTATTCTTGGTGACACACAAATAAAGTCTTACATCACCAACTACATCACTGCTAAGTTAGCACTAAGTGTATTCTTGGTGACACACAAATAACGTTTTACATCACCAACAACATCACTGCTAGGTTAGCACATAGTGTATTCTTGGTGACACACAAATAAAGTCTTACATCACCAACTACGTCACTGCTTAGTTAGCACCAAGTGTATTCTTGGTGACACACAAATAAAGTCTTACATCACCAACTACATCACTGCTAAGTTAGCACTAAGTGTATTCTTGGTGACACACAAATAAAGTTTTACATCACCAACTACATCACTGCTAAGTTCGCACTAAGTATATTCTTGGTGACACACAAATGACACACATGCTAGCAGCTAGCACAGATAGCACTAAGGCTCATATTGTCACAAGAAATGCTAACAGCGTGTTCCTTCATGACGTCTGCAGAGGACAGGAAGGGGCGGAGCTCTTCAGCGCAGAAGCAAGCCATGCCAAAAGCAAAGTGGACGCCTACCTGTGATGTTGACGTCCACCATGCTAGTGCGCGTGCCGATGCCGTTGGTAGCATGGCACACGTACGTGCCGGCCAGGTCGTAGGTCACGGGGCCTTTGAAGAACAAACTGTTGTTCCTGATCTCCACATTGCTCGGCAGAGAGCCGTTCAAGCTGCCAGTAAGCAGAAAGAGTTAGCGTTAGGGGGCACAACATGGGGGAAAGTCAAGTTAGCACAACAAATACAACATGGAAGAAAGTCAAGTTAGCACAACAAATACAACATGGAAGAAAGTCAAGCTAGCACAACAAATACAACATGGAGGAAAGTCAAGCTAGCACAATAAATACAACATGGAAGAAAGTCAAGCTAGCACAACAAATACAACATGGAGGAAAGTCAAGCTTGCACATAAATACAACATGGAGGAAAGTCAAGTTAGCACAACAAATACAACATGGAAGAAAGTCAAGCTTGCACAACAAATACAACATGGAGGAAAGTCAAGCTAGCACAACAAATAGAACATGGAAGAAAGTCAAGTTAGCACAACAAATACAACATGGAAGAAAGTCAAGCTTGCACAACAAATACAACATGGAGGAAAGTCAAGCTAGCACAACAAATAGAACATGGAAGAAAGTCAAGCTAGCACAACAAATACAACATGGAGGAAAGTCAAGCTAGCACATAAATACAACATGGAGGAAAGTCAAGCTAGCACATAAATACAACATGGAGGAAAGTCAAGCTATCACATGAATACAACATGGAGGAAAGTCAAGTTGCACATAAACACAACATGGAAGAAAGTCAAGCTAGCACAACAAATACAACATGGAGGAAAGTCTAGCTAGCACATAAATACAACATGGAAGCAAGTCAAGCTAGCACAACAAATACAACATGGAGGAAAGTCAAGCTAGCACATAAATACAACATGGAGGAAAGTCAAACTAGCACATAAATACAACATGGAGGAAAGTCAAGCTAGCACATAAATACAACATGGAGGAAAGTCAAGCTATCACATGAATACAACATGGAGGAAAGTCAAGTTGCACATAAACACAACATGGAAGAAAATCAAGCTAGCACAACAAATACAACATGGAGGAAAGTCAAGCTAGCACATAAATACAACATGGAAGCAAGTCAAGCTAGCACAACAAATACAACATGGAGGAAAGTCAAGCTAGCACATAAATACAACATGGAGGAAAGTCAAACTAGCACATAAATACAACATGGAGGAAAGTCAAGTTGCACATAAATACAACATGGAGGAAAGTCAAGCTATCACATGAATACAACATGGAGGAAAGTCAAGTTGCACATAAACACAACATGGAAGAAAATCAAGCTAGCACAACAAATACAACATGGAGGAAGGTCAAGCTAGCACATAAATACAACATGGAAGCAAGTCAAGCTAGCACAACAAATACAACATGGAGGAAAGTCAAGCTAGCACATAAATACAACATGGAGGAAAGTCAAACTAGCACATAAATACAACATGGAGGAAAGTCAAGCTAGCACATAAATACAACATGGAGGAAAGTCAAGCTAGCATATAAATACAAGATGGAGGAAAGTCAAGCTAGCACATAAACACAACATGGAGGAAAGTCAAGCTAGCACATAAACACAACATGGAGGAAAGTCAAGCTAGCACATAAATACAACATGGAGGAAAGTCAAGTTGCACATAAACACAACATGGAAGAAAATCAAGCTAGCACAACAAATACAACATGGAGGAAAGTCAAGCTAGCACATAAATACAAGATGGAAGAAAGTCAAGCTAGCACATAAACACAACATGGAGGAAAGTCAAGCTAGCACATAAACAACATGGAGGAAAGTCAAGCTATCACATGAATACAACATGGAGGAAAGTCAAGTTGCACATAAACACAACATGGAAGAAAATCAAGCTAGCACAACAAATACAACATGGAGGAAAGTCAAGCTATCACATGAATACAACATGGAGGAAAGTCAAGTTGCACATAAACACAACATGGAAGAAAATCAAGCAAGCACAACAAATACAACATGGAGGAAAGTCAAGCTAGCACATAAATACAACATGGAAGCAAGTCAAGCTAGCACAACAAATACAACATGGAGGAAAGTCAAGCTAGCACATAAATACAACATGGAGGAAAGTCAAACTAGCACATAAATACAACATGGAGGAAAGTCAAGCTAGCACATAAATACAACATGGAGGAAAGTCAAGCTATCACATGAATACAACATGGAGGAAAGTCAAGTTGCACATAAACACAACATGGAAGAAAATCAAGCAAGCACAACAAATACAACATGGAGGAAAGTCAAGCTAGGACATAAATACAACATGGAAGCAAGTCAAGCTAGCACAACAAATACAACATGGAGGAAAGTCAAGCTAGCACATAAATACAACATGGAGGAAAGTCAAACTAGCACATAAATACAACATGGAGGAAAGTCAAGCTAGCACATAAATACAACATGGAGGAAAGTCAAGCTAGCACATAAATACAAGATGGAGGAAAGTCAAGCTAGCACATAAACACAACATGGAGGAAAGTCAAGCTAGCACATAAACACAACATGGAGGAAAGTCAAGCTAGCACATAAATACAACATGGAGCAGGATGAAAGCCAGCAGGTAACAACAGGTACAGGTGTTGTGCAGCCTGAGGGAACACCTGTGGAATGCTCAACATGCTGGATTGGAGGCGGGGCTTATCAATGTTTGGCTGATTCACTGATATACATCAATGAGACACTTTGAGCTCCATTCTTCTACAAGCAGCCCTGAGGGGCAGGATCAACTTTCATCAACTTTTTTTTTTTTTTATTGTTTTATTTATTTTTATATATATATTTTTTTTTTCATCAACTTTCAACCACAAGTACCCATTTCCTGTCGGCCGAAAATGGCACCGTAGTAGTAGTGGTAGTAGTAGTAGTAGTAGTAGTAGTAGTGGTGGTAGTAGTAGTAGTAGTAGTAGTAGTAGTAGTAGTAGTAGTGGTAGTAGTGGTATTGGTAGTAGTAGTGGTAGTGGTAATAGTAGTAGTAGTAGTAGTAGTAGTGGTAGTAGAAGTAGTATTGGTAGTGGTAGTAATAGTAGTAGTAGTAGTAGTAGTAGTAGTGGTAGTAGTAGTAGTATTAGTAATAGTAGTAGTAGTAATAGTAGTAGTAGTAATAGTAGTGGTAGTGGTAATAGTAGTATTAGTAGTGTTAGTAGTAGTAGTAGTAGTAGTGGTAGTAGTAGTAGGAGTGGTAGTAGTAGTATTGGTAGTGGTAGTGGTAGTAGTGGTAGTAGTAGTAGTAGTAGTAGTAGTAGTGGTGGTAGTAGTAGTAGTAGTAGTGGTGGTAGTAGTAGTAGTAGTAGTGGTAGTAGTAGTAGTAGTAGTACTCACAGTTTCCACTGGTAGACGGTGACAGGAGGGTTGGCGTCGGCCTGGCAGGTGAGCTGTACGTTCTGACGGTTTAGATACCAGTTGCTGTCAAAGCCTTCAATCTTCACCTGGGGTTCGTCTATAGAACAAGCACACACCGTTGTGGGGTGTCATTAAAGACACACATTTGTGGGATGTCATCAAAATGCACACACCATTGTGGAGTGTCATCAAAAGGCACACACAGTTGTGAGGTGTCATCTAAGTTCACACACCATTGTGGAATGTCATCAAAGTTCACACACCATTGTGGAGTGTCATCAAAGTTCACACATCATTGTGGAGTGTCATCAAAGTGCACACACATAGTTGTGGGGTGTCATCAAAGTGCACACACCCTTGTGGGGTGTCATTCAAGTGTCACCTCACGACGGGCTGCACAGCCACTGGTTGTTTTGTTGCTTTTCAAATCTCAAACATTTGACAAGAAGAATATTTTCTTTTTTGAAAATGAGCGTATGAGGACATGAAAACATCAATTCATTCAACTCCATTTATTTTATTCCACTGAAAATAAAACATCAATTCATTCAACTCAACTTATTTTATTCCATTAAAAATAAAACATCAATTCATTCATCCATCCATTTTTTACCGCTCGTCCCTTTTGGGGTCGCGGGGGGTGCTGGAGCCTATCTCAGCTGCATTCGGGCGGAAGGCGGTGTACACCCTGGACAAGTCGCCACCTCAACTCCATTTATTTTATTCCACTAAAAATAAAACATCAATTAATTCAACTCCATTTATTTTATTCCACTAAAAATACAACATCAATTAATTAAACTCTGTTTATTTTATTCCACTAAAAATAAAACATCAATTAATTCAACTCCATTTATTTTATTCCACTAAAAATTAAACATCAAATAATTCAACTCAACTTATTTTGTTCCACTAAAAATAAAACATCAATTACTGAAACTCAATTTATTTTAATCCACTAAAAAACAACATAAATTAGTTAAACTCAATTTAATTTATTCTCCTAAAAATTAAACATGCATGTTTGTTTCATCTGACATCACATGGACGAAGATAAGACCTTCTGGAGGAAAGTTCTGTGGTCAGATGAAACAAAAATGGAGCAGTTTGGCCACAATACCCAGCAATATGTTTGGAGGAGAAAAGGTGAGGACTTTAATCCTACCGTCAAGCATGGTGGTGGTAGTATTATGCTATGGGCCTGTTTTGCTGCCAATGGAACTGGTGCTTTAAATGAGACAATGAAAAAGGAGGATTACCTCCTCCAAATTCTTCAGGACAAGCTAAAATCATCAGCCCGGAGGTTGGGTCTTGGGCGCAATTGGGTGTTCCAACAGGACAATGACCCCAAACACACCTTAAAAGTGGTAAAGGAATGGCTAAATCAGGCTAGAATGAAGGTTTTAGAATGGCCTTCCCAAAGTCCTGACTGAACGTGTGGACAATGCTGAAGAAACAAGTCCATGTCAGAAAACCAACACATTTTGTCAAGAGGAGTGGTCAAAAATTCAAGCAGAAGCTTGTGGATGGCTACCAAAAGCGCCTTGTTGCAGTGAAACTTGCCAAGGGACATGTAAGCAAATTGCTGTATGCATACTTTTGACCCAGCAGATTTGCTCACATTTTCAGTAGACCCATAATAAATTCATAAAAGAAGCAAACTTCATGAATGTTTTTTGTGACCAACAAGTATGTGCTCCAATCACTCTATCACAAAAAAATAAGAGTTGTAGAAATGAGTGGAAACTCAAGACAGCCACGACATGATGTTCTTTACAAGTGTATGTACACTTTTGACCACCCCCGTATAAGAACTCATGTTGGTTGAAAAGAAGCTGATAATGTCCTTCACAATAAAAGCTGCAGGGAAGTGGAATGTTTATTTAGTAGGAGGAGCATGTTTGTTGTGTGTGTTTGACGAGGACAAGCTACTCTACTGTAACCTGAAACAGTCAGTCACCTGACATGTCACATGACTACACCTGACAAGTCACCTGACAAGTCACCTGACAAACACCTGACTACACCTGACACGTCACATATCCGTCACATGACTACACCTGACAAGTCACCTGACAAATCACCTGACACGTCACATGACTACACCTGACAAGTCACCTGACAAATCACCTGACACGTCACCTGACTACACCTGACACGTCACATGACTACACCTGACAAGTCACCTGACACGTCACATGACTACACCTGACACGTCACATGACTACACCTGACACGTCACCTGACAAATCACCTGACAAGTCACCTGACAAGTCACCTGACACGTCACATGACTACACCTACCACTTCACATGACTACACCTGACAAGTCACCTGACACGTCACATGACTACACTTGTCAAGTCACCTGACACGTCACATGACTACACCTGGCACGTCACCTGACACGTCACATGACTACACCTGACTTCACCTGACAAATCACCTGACAAGTCACCTGACAAGTCACCTGGCACGTCACCTGACTACACCTGACACGTCACCTGACAAGTCACCTGACTAATCCTGACACGTCACCTGACAAATCACCTGACACGTCACCTGACAAGTCACCTGACACATCACATGACTACACCTGGCACGTCACATGACTACACCTGACTTCACCTGACAAGTCACCTGACAAATCACCTGACCCGTCACCTGACTACACCTGACACGTCACCTGACACATCACCTGACTACACCTGACAAGTCACCTGACTACACCTGACACATCACCTGACAAGTCACCTGACTACACCTGACACGTCACCTGACAAGTCACCTGACTACACCTGACACGTCACCTGACACGTCACCTGACAAATCACCTGACACGTCACCTGACTACACCTGACACGTCACCTGCCTACACCTTACACGTCACCTGACAATTCACCTAACACGTCACCTGACTACACCTGACACGTCGCCTGACAAGTCACCTGACACGTCACCTGACTACACCTGACAAGTCACCTGACTACACCTGACAAGTCACCTGGCACGTCACCTGACACGTTACCTGACAAGTCACCTGACAAGTCACCTGACACGTCACCTGACAAGTCACCTGGCACGTCACCTGACACGTCACCTGACTACATCTGACACGTCACCTGACTACACCTGACACGTCACCTGACTACACCTGACAAGTCACCTGACACGTCACCTGACACGTTACCTGACTTGTCACCTGACTACACCTGACAAGTCACCTGACTACACCTGACACGTCACCTGACACGTCACCTGACACGTCACCTGACAAATCACCTGACACGTCACCTGACAAGTCACCTGACTACACCTGACAAGCCCCTTGACTCCACCTGACAAGTCACCTGACAAGTCATTCTGACACGTCACCTGAATTCACCTGACACGTCACCTGACTACACCTGACAAGTCACCTGACACGTCACCTGACTACACCTGACTACACCTGACACGTCACCTGACTACACCTGACAAGTCATCTGACTACACCTGACAAGTCACCTGACACGTCACCTGACTTCACCTGACAAGTCACCTGACTACACCTGACAAGATGGCCGCCTCAATACTAGTTGACTTTGTTTACAGGTATTTCAAACATGCACAATTGAAGCTCTGCTGATAGTATTTGTTTTTTTAAATAAAAATACTTTTAATTACTAAAAACATACTTCGTGCAGGCAGACCCTGCACGTTGCAGTTCAACCCAGTGGACGAGAGGATAGCTTCCCTCCGCCTTCGGGTGGGGGGACGGGTCCTGACTGTGGTTTGCGCTTACGCGCCAAACGGCAGCTCAGAATACCCACCCTTTTTGAATTCACTCGAGGGAGTACTTGAGAGCGCCCCCCCCGGGTGATTCCCTCGTTCTACTGGGGGACTTCAACGCTCATATTGGCAACGACAGTAAAACCTGGAGAGGCGTGTTTGGGAAGAATGGCCGCCCGAATCTGAACTCGAGTGGTGTTTTGTTATTGGACTTTTGTGCCCGTCACAGCTTGTCCATAACGAACACCATGTTCAAGCATAAGGGTGTCCATTTGTGCACTTAGCACCAGGACACCCTAGGCCGCAGTTCCATGATCGACTTTGTAGTTGTGTCATCGGATTTGCGGCCTCATGTTTTGGACACTCGGGTGAAGAGAGGGGCGGAGCTTTCTACCACTCACCAACTGGTGGTGAGTTAGCTGGGATGGTGGGGGAGGATGCCGGACAGACCTGGCAGGTCCAAACGCATTGTGAGGATTTGCTGGGAACGTCTGGCAGAGTCTCCTGTCAGAGAGAGTTTCAATTCCCACCTCCGGAAGAACTTTGAACATGTCCCGAGGGAGGTGCTGGACATTGAGTCCGAGTGGACCATGTTCCGCACCTCTATTGTCGAGGCGGCTGATTGGAGCTGTGGCCGCAAGGTAGTTGGTGCCTGTCGTGGCGGTAATCCTAGAACCCGTTGGTGGACACCGGCGGTGAGGGATGCCGTCAAGCTGAAGAAGGAGTCCTATCGGGTTCTTTTGGCTCATAGGGCTCCTGAGGCAGCGGACATGTACCGACAGGCCAAGCGGTGTGCGGCTTCAGCGGTCGCGGAGGCAAAAACTCGGACATGGGAGGAGTTCGGGGAAATCATGGAAAACGACTTCCGGACAGCTTCGAAGCAATCCATCCGCCGCCTCAGGAAGGGGAAGCAGTGCACTATCAACACCGTGTATGGTGAGGATGGTGTTCTGCTGACCTCGACTGCGGATGTTTTGGATCGGTGGAGGGAATCCTTCGAAGACCTCCTCAATCCCACCAACACGTCTTCCTATGAGGAAGCAGTGCTAGGGGAATCTGTAGTGGGCTCTCCTACTTCTGGGGCTGAGGTTGCTGAGGTAGTTAAAAAGCTCATCGGTGGCAAGGCCCCGGGGGTGGATGAGATCCGCCCGGAGTTCCTTCAGGCTCTGGATGCTGTGGGGCTGTCTTGGTTGACAAGACTCTGCAGCATCACGTGGACATCGGGGGTGGTACCTCTGGATTGGCAGACCGGGATGGTGGTTCCTCTCTTTAAAAAGGGGAACCGGAGGGTGTGTTCTAACTATCGTGGGATCACACTCCTCAGCTTTCCTGGTAAGGTCTATTCAGGTGTACTGGAGAGGAGGCTACGCCGGATAGTCGAACCTCGGATTCAGGAGGAACAGTGTGGTTTTCGTCCTGGTCGTGGAACTGTGGACCAGCTCTATACTCTCGGCAGGGTCCTTGAGGGTGCATGGGAGTTTGCCCAACCAGCCTACATGTGCTTTGTGGACTTGGAGAAGGCATTTGAGCGTGTCCCTCGGGAGGTCCTGTGGGGAGTGCTCAGAGAGGATGGGGTATCGGACTGTCTGATTGTGGCGGTCCGCTCCCTGTATGATCAGCGTCAGAAGTTGGTCCGCATTGCCGGCAGTAAGTCGGACACGTTTCCAGTGAGGGTTGGACCTTTGTCACAGATTATTTTCATAACTTTTATGGACAGAATTTCTAAGCGCAGTGAAGGCGTTGAGGGGATCTGGTTTGGTGGCTGCAGGATTAGGTCTCTGCTTTTTGCAGATGATGTGGTCCTGATGGCTTCATCTGGCCAGGATCTTCAGCTCTCACTGGATCGGTTCGCAGCTGAGTGTGAAGCGACTGGGATGAGAATCAGCACCTCCAAGTACGAGTCCATGGTTCTCGCCCGGAAAAGGGTGGAGTGCCATCTCTGGGTTGGGAAGGAGATCTTGCCCCAAGTGGTTCAAGTACCTCTGAGTCTTGTTCACGAGTGAGGGAAGAGTGGATTGTGAGATCGACAGGCGGATCGGTGCGGCGTCTTCAGTAATGCGGACGCTGTATCGATCCTTTGTGGTGAAGAAGGAGCTGAGCCGGAAGACAAAGTTCTCAATTTACCGGTCGATCTACGTTCCCATCCTCATGTCCTCATGAGCTTTGGGTTATGACCGAAAGGACAAGATCACGGGTACAAGCGGCCGAAATGAGTTTCCTCCGCCGGGTAGCGGGGCTCTCCCTTAGAGATAGGGTGAGAAGCTCTGCCATCCGGGAGGAGCTCAAAGTAAAGCGGCTGCTCCTCCACATCGAGAGGAGCCAGATGAGGTGGTTCGGGCATCTGGTCAGGATGCCACCCGAACGCCTCCCTAGGGAGGTATTTAGGGCACGTCCGACCGGTAGGAGGCCACGGGGAAGACCCAGGACACGTTGGGAAAACTACGTCTCCCGGCTGGCCTGGTAACGCCTCGGGATCCTCCGGGAAGAGCTGGACGAAGTGGTTGGGAAGAGGGAAGTCTGGGCTTCCCTGCTTAGGCTGCTGCCCCCGCGACCCGACCTCGGATAAGCGGAAGAAGATGGGTGGATGGATGGATACTTCATTATTACTAGTACAACTACTAATATTACTAATATTAATACCTCATCTACTTCATTATTACTAGTACTACTACTAATATTACTAATATTAATACCAGATCTACTTCATTAGTACTAGTACTACTACTAATATTAATAACTAATCTACTTCATTATTACTAGTACTACTACTAACATTACTAATATTAATAGCTCATTTACTTCATTATTACTAGTACTACTACTAATATTAATACCTCATCTACTTCATTATTACTAGTACTACTACTAATATTACTAATATTAATACCTCATCTACTTCATTATTACTAGTAATACTACTAATATTACTCATATTAATAACTCATCTGTGCAGTACTAAGGAGCCAATAAGTGTTTCATTTAGTGTTCTAGTCAATGTGGTCACTCCACAATGTTGTGTACCTCCACATTTATTAGCTACGTGGTCCTCCACAATGTTGTGTACCTCGACATTTATTAGCTATGTGGTCCTCCACAATGTTGTGTACCTCCACATTTATTAGCTACATGGTCCTCCAGAATGTTGTGTACCCCCACATTTATTAGTTACGTTGTCCTCTACAATGTTGTGTACCTCCACATGTATTAGTAATGTGGTCCTCCACAATGTTGTGTACCTCCACATTTATTAGTTATATTGTTGTCTACAATGTTGTGTACCTACAATTTTATTAGTAATGTGGTCCTCCACAATGTTGTGTACCTCCACATGTATTAGGCATGTTGTCCTCTACAATGTTGTGTACTTACAATTGTATTAGAAATGTGGTTCTCCACAGTGTTATGTACTTCCACATTTATTAGTAATGTGGTCCTCCATAATGTTGTGTACCTCCACATTTATCAGTTATGGGGTTCCATAATGTTGTGTACCTCCACATTTATTAGTAATGTGGTCCTCCACAATGTTGTGTACCTCCAAGTTTATTAGTTATGTAGTCCTCCACAATGCTGTGTACCTCCACATTTATTAGTAATGTGGTCCTCCACAATGTTGTGTACCTCCAAGTTTATTAGTCACATGGTCCTCCACAATGTTGTGTACCTCCACATTACAACGAGCTAATGCAACATCATTTTGTTCTTATCTGTACTGTAAAGTTCAAATTTGATGACAATAAAAAGGAAGTCTAAGTCTAAGTCATTTATTAGTACTGTGGTCCTTGCATACGCTGTTAGCATAGCATACGCGGTTAGCATAGCATATGTGGTTAGCATGGCATATACTGTTAGCATCACATACACTGTTAGCATAGCATACTTATTCGCTGTTACATTGCATATGCTGTTAGCATCGCATTCGCCGTTAGCATTGCATACATCAGTAGCATGGCATACGCTGTTAGCATGGCAAACGCTGTTAGCATAGCATACACCGTTAGCATTGCATACATCAGTAGCATGGCATACGCTGTTAGCATGGCATACGCTGCTAGCATGGCATATGCGGTTAGCATGGCATACGCGGTTAGCATCAGGCGGTGCAGAACATGAAACGATGCAAGAAGGAAGAAGAAAGACTCTTACACGGCTGTTAGCATAGCATACACAGTTAGCATCAGGCGGTGCAGAACATGCAAGAAGGAAGAAGAAAGACTCTTACGCTGCACGTTGAGCACCACGCTATCGGAGAACCTCTCATTCCGGTACGTCACGATGCACGTCAGCTTCTGCTTGTGCGTCTCCCTGCCAGGCAACAGCACGTAGTTGCTGCGCACCGTCACTGTGCCGTTCTGGTTGCGGGTCTCTTGGAAGGTGGCCTCGCCCTTCAGCCGGGTGTCCCACTTGATGACGCTGGGGGGCTTCCCGTTG
The DNA here is from genome assembly GCF_033978685.3 of Nerophis lumbriciformis. Lineage (NCBI taxonomy): Eukaryota > Metazoa > Chordata > Actinopteri > Syngnathiformes > Syngnathidae > Nerophis > Nerophis lumbriciformis. The sequence goes on along the minus strand of NC_084564.2, from coordinate 32,809,994 downwards.
GCCGACACGCAGCTGGCCACCGTCATCTTGCGGCGCTGGGGCCGGGCCACGATGGTGGGCGTAGTCAGAGTCATGCGGGTCATGGGGCGAGCTGCGAGGAAAACGGGGGTTAGTCACATGGATAAAGGAGGTGCAAGGAGGGATAAACCACTCGGCTGCACACGTGGATAAAGACCATCTGAGGGAAGGTGTGAGGAGGGAGAAACCACTCGGCTGCACACGTGGATTAAAAATAGACTCTCGGGACTTTGTTGTGACCTGTTACGCCAGGTTACTCCTTCTTTTTGTTTTGTTCTGCAGTTTTTGCTTCACTTCCTGTCCTGCACTCTTATTCTGGTGGCTCTTTCTGGTGGCTCTTTTCCTGTAACCACGCCAGGTCTGTCCCTAAGCACTGATCCACAAACATGTTTTGTGTGATCATTGTGTTTTTAAATTCCAGCCTGGACCACCAGTCTTCCAAATATCTTGTCAAGTACAGATGTACTTTGTGGACGCAGTCCGCTCCACACATTTTTTGTCTTTGTTTACTTTTAGTTTGTCCAGGTAAGTCTTCCCTACCCTTCTGGGCCTGTTTCTAGCAGCACTCTGCATTTGTTGTCTTTGTTTACTTTTAGTCTGTCCAGGTATGTCTTCCCTACACTTCTGGGCCTGTTTCTAGCAACACTCTGCATTTGTTGTCTTTGTTTACTTTGGGTCTGTCCAGGTAAGTATTCCCTACACTTCTGGGCCTGTTTCTAGCAGCACTCTGCATTGGTTGTCTTTGTTTACTTTTAGTCTGTCCAAATAAGATTTCCCTACACTTCTGGGCCTTTTTCTAGCAGCACTCTGCATTTGTTGTCTTTGTTTACTTTTAGTCTGTCCAGGTAAGTCGTCCCTACACTTATGGGCATGTTTCTAGCAGCACTCTGCATTTGTTGTCTTTGTTTATTTTTAGTCTGTCCAGGTAAGCCTTCCCTACACTTCTGGGCCTGTTTCTAGCAGCACTCTGCATTTGTTGTATTTGATGTTCGTGTATTCAATTCCTTTGTTGCCTCCTCGGCGGTCTGCCTTCTGAAATCAAGATTCAAGATTCAAGATTCAAGATGATTTATTGTCAATTCTTAACATGCACAAGAAACATAAGAACTGAAAAGTTAATTGTCGGCACAGTCTCACTAAGAGCAGACGTACGTTACAGGGAGACAAGACGGGACCGCCAACGGATCAGCCATTTTTATGGCGCTCCTTAAAAAAGACAACAACAACCTTTGTCGTCCACACGACAATATTCTTAAATAACTAACATGTACAACTTCTAGAAGTACTACTGAGCACTGATTCACTAACATGTACAACTTCTAGAAGTACTACCGAGTACTGATTCACTAACATGTACAACTTCTAGAAGTACTACCGAGTACTGATTCACTAACATGTACAACTTCTAGAAGTACTACCGAGTACTGATTCACTAGCATGTACAACTTCAGTTGTACATGTTAGTGAATCAGTACTACGGAGTACGGATTCATTTCACATCAAACAGTCACTATTTCCATATCAAAAGTTAGCAGTGATGCTAATTAGTCATTTTGATAATTATAGTGAATAATGATTACATTTTATTGATGCTGTCATTAAAGTCTGTAACTGAGAATCAAGCTGCATTTTTAAAATATGTAGTGAAGCCTGCTTGTCGAGGTGGTAATATCAAGTTAATAATACTCTTCAGAAATACATTTTAATACACTGTTGTCACGTGTTCAGTATCAGTATCAGTACCACTCATGGATGATCGCAATCAGAACACCCCTATGTATTTTTATTTTTTTACAAATGTGATAACAATTAATAATATTGTTACAATGTACTACCATATTACTACTACTACTATACTATATATTATATTGAGTAATCTAAAATGTTTAAAGGTGACCATGTAGACACACATGTGTACAAGGGAGATACATGTTCTTCAAAAGGAGCCAAAGTTCCACACAAACGTCTTGTGGACCAGTTCAGTAACAAGTATAGCTAGGTTTATGGGCCTGATCCGTAACAAACTGCAATATTTATGGGCGTGTTGAGTAAAAAGTGCAGCTACGTTTCTGGGCCTGCTCAGTAAAAAGTGCATTAAGGTTTCTGGGCCTGCTCAGTAAAAAGTGCATTAAGGTTTATGTACCTGTTAAGTAAAAAGTGCATAAACCTGCTCAGTGGCCTTGTGGTTAGAGTGTCCGCCCTGAGATCGGTAGGTCGTGAGTTCAAACCCCAGCCGAGTCATACCAAAGACTATAAAAATGGGACCCATTACCTCCCTGCTTGGCACTCAGCATCAAGGGTTGGAATTGTGGGTTAAATCACCAAAATGGTTCCCGGGGGCGGCCATCGCTGCTGCTCACTGCTCCTCTCACCTCCCAGGGGGTGAACAAGGGGATGTGTCAAATGCAGAGGACACATTTCACCACACCTAGTGTGTGTGTGACAATCATTGGCACTTTAACTTTACATTAACTTAAGGTTTCTGAACCTGCTCAGTAAAAAGCAGCAAGTTTTATGGACCTGTTAAGTAAAAAGTAAAGCAAAGTTTCTGGGCCTGCTCAGTAAAAAGTGCATTAAGGTTTCTGGACCTGTTAAGTAAAAAGTATATTAAGGTTTCTGGGCCTGCTCAGTAAAAAGTGTATTAAGGTTTCTGGACCTGTTGAGTAAAAAGTGAAGCAAGGTTTCTGGGCCTGCTCAGTAAAAAGTGTATTAAGGTTGCTAGGTCTGTTGAGTAAAAAGTGAGGCAACATTTCTGGGCCTGCTCAGTAAAAAAAAGTGAAATGAGGTTTCTGGGCCTGCTTAGTAAAAAGTGCAGCAAGGTTTCTAGGCATGTTGGGTAAAAAAGTGTATCAACGTTTATGGACCTGCTCAGTAAAACTGCATTAAGGTTTCTGGACCTGTTGAGTAAAAATTGAAGCAAGGTTTCTGGGCCTGCTCATTAAAAAGTGCATTAAGGTTGCTGGGATTGTTGAGTAAAAAGTGATGTAAGGTTTCTGGGCCTGCTTAGTAAAAAGTGCAGCAAGGTTTCTAGGCATGTTGGGTAAAAAAGTACATCAACGTTTATGGACCTGCTCAGTAAAACTGCATTAAGGTTTCTGGACCTGTTGAGTAAAAAGTGAAGCAAGGTTTCTGGGTCTGCTCAGTAAAAATTGCATTAAGGTTGCTGGGCCTGTTAAGTAAAAAGTGATGCAAGGTTTCTGGGCCTGCTCAGAAGGAAAAAAAAGTGGAATGAGGTTTCTGTGCCTGCTTAGTAAAAAGTGCAATGTTTATGGGCCTGCTCAGTAATAAGTGCAGCAATGTGTCTAGGCCTGTTGAGTAAAAAGTGCAGCATCGTGTGTGGAAGCTTCTTACCAAAGACGGTAAGGTTGACCATGTTCTCGCGGTTGCCAGCAGGAAAGGTGGTGTACTCGCAGATGTAGGTTGCCTCGTCGTACAACTGCAGGTTGTTGAAGACGATGGTGGTGTCCTCCAGCGACGGCGTGCGGTGACGAACCGCCGCTTGCTTGAAGCTGACGCGCTCCTTGAAGGGCGGCAGGACGGACACGCCCAGGGCGGGGTTGGCGATGGCCACGTTCTGCTTGCTTCCATTCAGCAGCTTCTGCCAGGTCACCTGCGAGATCTTCACTGGCGGGTTGCTGTTGATGAAGATGCAGCGAAGTTCCACCTGAGAGCCCACGAAGCCCGACTTCCCCGAGTCCATCTGCACCATCTGAGCGCTGACGTCTGCGGGAGAGAAACATCCATTATGACCACGGTCACACCAAAACATCTTTTATGACCACGGTCACACCAAAACATCCTTTATGACCACGGTCACACCAAAACATCCTTTATGACCATGGTCACACCAAAACATCCTTTATGACCACGGTCACACCAAAACATCCTTAAGGACCACGGTCACACCAAAACATCCTTTATGACCACGGTCACACCAAAACATCCTTTATGACCACGGTCACACCAAAACAGGCTTTATGACCACGGTCACACCAAAACATCCTTAAGGACCACGGTCACACCAAAACATCCTTTATGACCACGGTCACACCAAAACATCCTTTATGACCACGGTCACACCAAAACATCCTTTATGACCACAGTCACACCAAATGACCACAGTCACAACAAAACATCCTTTATGACCACGTTCACACCAAAACATCCTTTATGACCACGGTCACACCAAAACATGGTTTGTGACCACGGTCACACCAAAACATGCTTTATGACCACGGTCACAGCAAAACATGCTTTATGACCATGGTCACACCAAAACATACTTTATGACCACGGTCACACCAAAACATGCCTTATGACCACAGTCACACCAAAACATGATTTATGACCACGGTCACACCAAAACATCCTTTATGACCACGGTCACACCAAAACAGGCTTTATGACCATGGTCACACCAAAACATGCTTTATGACCACGGTCACACCAAAAAATCCTTTATGACCACGGCCACACCCAAACATGCCAAACAAACACAACGTAGCCAAACAAACACTACCGCCCATCCCCCACAGTCTAAACAAGAAAAGTGTGTGAGAGGTTTCAATGCTACGCCACAAAACAAATGTATAAGGCCACAACACAAACATGGTATTTGTGATGTCATCTGGGGAACTACTTGCTGTTTCTCTGTCACAATGACAATGGCATGTCATGGCTGTCTTGAATTTCCAATCATTTCTACAACTCTGTGATAGAGTGATTGGAGCACATACTTTTTGGTCACAAAAAACATTCATAAAGTTTGCTTATTTTATGAATTTATTATAAAAAAAAATCTGCTGGGTCAAAAGTATACATACAGCAATGTTAATATTTGCTTACCTCCAAATTATTCAGGCCAAGCTAAAATCATCAGCCCCGGAGGTTGGGTCTTGAGCGCAGTTGGGTGTTCCGACAGGACAATGACCCCAAACGCGGGCTGGGTGATATATCGATATACTCTATATATCGCGGGTTTGTCTCTGTGCGATATAGAAAATGACTATATCGTGATATTCGAGTATACGTTCTCACGCAGTTGCTTTTAGCTGCGGGGCATTAAACTGCATGCGTTTCTCACTCTTTCCTGTCTCTCCATCTCACAGAGACTTTAAAACAAGCGCACCTTCTTACAAACCCCGTTTCCATATAAGTTGGGAAATTGTGTTAGATGTAAATATAAACGGAATGCAATGATTTGCGAATCTTTTTCAACCCATATTCAATTGGATGCACTACAAAGACAAGATATTTGATGTTCAAACTCATAAACTTTTTTTTTTTTTTTTGCAAATAATAATTTACTTAGAATTTCATGGCTGCAACACTTGCCAAAGTAGTTGGGAAAGGGCATGTTCACCACTGTGTTACATGGCCTTTCCTTTTAACAACACTCAGTAAATGTTTGGGAACTGAGGAGACACATTTTTTAAGCTTCTCAGGTGGAATTCTTTCCCATTCTTGCTTGATGTACAGCTTAAGTTGTTCAACAGTCCGGGGGTCTCCGTTGTGGTATTTTAGGCTTCATAATGTGCCACACATTTTCAATGGGAGACAGGTTTGGGCTACAGGCAGGCCAGTCTAGTACCTGCACTCTTTTACTATGAAGCCACGTTGATGTAACACGTGGCTTGGCATTGTCTTGCTGAAATAAGCAGGGGCGTCCATGGTAACGTTGCTTGGATGGCAACATATGTTGCTCCAAAACCTGTATGTACCTTTCAGCATTAATGGCGCCTTCACAGATGTGTAAGTACCCATGTCTTGGGCACTAATACACCCCCATACCATCACAGATGCTGGCTTTTCAACTTTGCGCCTATAACAATCCGGATGGTTCTTCTCCTCTTTGGTCCGGAGGACACGACGTCCACAGTTTCCAAAAACAATTTGAAATGTGGACTCGTCAGACCACAGAACACTTTTCCACTTTGTATCAGTCCATCTTAGATGAGCTCAGGCCCAGCGAAGCCGACGGAGTTTCTGGGTGTTGTTGATAAACGGTTTTCGCCTTGCATAGGAGAGTTTTAACTTGCACTTAGACATGTAGCGACCAACTGCAGTTACTGACAGTGGGTTTCTGAAGTGTTCCTGGACCCATGTGGTTATATCCTTTATACATTGATGTCGCTTGTTGATGCAGTACAGCCTGAGGGATCGAAGGTCACGGGCTTAGCTGCTTACGTGCAGTGATTTCTCCAGATTCTCTGAACCCTTTGATGATAGTACGGACCGCAGATGGTTAAATCCATAAATTCCTTGCAATAGCTGGTTGAGAAAGGTTTTTCTTAAACTGTTCAAAAATTTGCTCATGCATTTGTTGACAAAGTGGTGACCCTCACCCCATCCTTGTTTGTGAATGACTGAGCATTTCATGGAATCTACTTTTATACCCAATAATGGCACCCACCTGTTCCCAATGTACCTGTTCACCTGTGGGATTTTCAAAATAAGTGTTTGATGAGCATTCTTCAACTTTACCAGTATTTATTGCCACCTTTCCCAACTTTTTTGTCACGTGTTGTTGGCATCAAATTCTAAAGTTAATGATTATTTGCACAAAAAAAAAAATTGTATCAGTTTGAACATCAAATATGTTGTCTTTGTAGCATATTCAACTGAATATGGGTTGAAAATGATTTGCAAATCATTGTATTCCGTTTATATTTACATCTAACACAATTTCCCAACTCATATGGAAACGGGGTTTGTACATTCTGGGTGTCTCATTCAGTAAAAAAAAATTGAAATTCCATTCCTTTTTTTAAGGCGGTCTGTCATAACGTTTTTAGCATTCAGACATTATTCAGAAGATAAAACACTGAATATTGACAACATATGAACGTCACACCCCCTGTGTGACGTTCATATGTTGTCACTATTCAGTAAATATTTTTATGTGACACGTATTGAAAATATCTTGTGTGTCATCTTATAGCTTCTTTTAAAATGTCTCTGACAATCTTGCACTTTCTGTTTTGGAAATGACATGAATGCTTGTGCCACTGCTTAATAACTGTTTAATAAATACAGTTTTGCTAAATTGCCTTAGTTGTAATTTCCCTCTCTGCATGAAAGTTTAAAATGAGCATATATTAATGCAGTATGAACAAGAATGTTTTAATGTAGACACATAGAATCATCATACTGCTGTGATTATATGTATCAAGTGTTCATTTAAGGCTAAGGCAAAATATCGAGATATATATTGTGTATCGCGATATGGCCTAAAAATATTGAGATATTTAAAAAAGGCCATATCGCCCAGCCCTACCCCAAACACACCTCAAAAGTGGTAAAGGAATGGCTAAATCAGGCTAGAATGAAGGTTTTAGAATGGCCTTCCCAAAGTCCTGACTTAAACATGTGGACAATGCTGAAAAAACAAGTCCATGTCAGAAAAGCAACACATTTAGCTGAACTGCACCAATTTTGTGGTCAAAAATTCAAGCAGAAGCTTGTGGATGGCTACCAAAAGCGCCTTATTGCAGTGAAACTTGCCAAGGGACATGTAAGCAAATATTAACAATGCTGTATGTATACTTTTGACCCAACAGATTTGCTCACAATTTCAGTAGACCCATAATAAATTCATAAAAGACGCAAACTTCATGAATGTTGTTTGTGACCAACAAGTATGTGCTCCAATAACTCTATCACAAAAAAATAAGAGTTGTAGAAATTATTGGAAACTCAAGACAGCCATGACATGATGTTCTTTACAAGTGTATGTACACTTTTGACCACCACTGTATGTGTGTGTGTGTGTGTGTGTGTGTGTGTGTGTGTGTGTGTGTGTGTGTGTGTGTGTGTGTGCGTGCGTGCGTGCGTGCGTGCGTGCGTGCGTGCAGATCAGCCGCATGGTTGATTAAAGCCAGATGAATGAATATGTGATCAAAGTCCACAGGGAATTCCACTCATGCCCACACATATTTGTTACAACAACATATTTGTTACAACGACATTGTTGTTACAACAACATATTTCTTGCAAAAACACATTTGTTACAACAACACATTTGTTACAACAACATATTTGTTACAACAACATTGTTGTTACAACATATTTGTTACAACAACACATTTGTTACAACAACATATTTGTTACAACAACATTGTTGTTACAACATATTTGTTACAACAACATATTTGTTACAACATATTTGTTACAACATAATTGTTGTTACAACAACACATTTGTTACAACAACATACGTGTTACAACAACACATTTGTTACAACAACATTGTTACAACAACATTTGTTGCAACAACATATCTATTGCAACAACATATTTGTTACAACAACATATTTGTTTCAACAACATATTTGTTGCAACAACATATCTATTGCAACAACATATTTGTTACAACAACATTGTTTTTACAACAACATATTTGTTGCAACAACACATTTGTTACAATAACATATTTGTTACAACAACATTGTTACAACATATTTGTTACAAAAACATAATTGTTACAACATAATTGTTGTTACAACAACACATTTGTTACAACAACATACGTGTTACAACAACACATTTGTTACAACAACATTGTTACAACAACATATTTGTTTCAACAACATATTTGTTACAACAACATATTTGTTTCAACAACATATTTGTTGCAACAACACATTTGTTACAACAACATATTTGTTACAACAGCATTGTTGTTACAACATATTTGTTACAACAACATATTTGTTACAACATATTTGTTACAACATAATTGTTGTTACAACAACACATTTGTTACAACAACATACGTGTTACAACAACACATTTGTTACAACAACATTGTTACAACAACATATTTGTTTCAACAACATATTTGTTGCAACAACATATCTATTGCAACAACATATTTGTTACAACAACATATTTGTTTCAACAACATATTTGTTGCAACAACATATCTATTGCAACAACATATTTGTTACAACAACATTGTTTTTACAACAACATATTTGTTGCAACAACACATTTGTTACAATAACATATTTGTTACAACAACATTGTTACAACATATTTGTTACAACATATTTGTTACAAAAACATAATTGTTACAACATAATTGTTGTTACAACAACACATTTGTTACAACAACATACGTGTTACAACAACACATTTGTTACAACAACATTGTTACAACAACATATTTGTTTCAACAACATATTTGTTGCAACAACATATCTATTGCAACAACATATTTGTTACAACAACATATTTGTTTCAACAACATATTTGTTGCAACAACACATTTGTTACAACAACATATTTGTTACAACAGCATTGTTGTTACAACATATTTGTTACAACAACATATTTGTTACAACATATTTGTTACAACATAATTGTTGTTACAACAACACATTTGTTACAACAACATACGTGTTACAACAACACATTTGTTACAACAACATTGTTACAACAACATATTTGTTTCAACAACATATTTGTTGCAACAACATATTTATTGCAACAACATATTTGTTACAACAACATATTTGTTTCAACAACATATTTGTTGCAACAACATATCTATTGCAACAACATATTTGTTACAACAACATTGTTTTTACAACAACATATTTGTTGCAACAACACATTTGTTACAATAACATATTTGTTACAACAACATTGTTACAACAACATTGTTACAACATATTTGTTACAAAAACATAATTGTTACAACATAATTGTTGTTACAACAACACATTTGTTACAACAACATACGTGTTACAACAACACATTTGTTACAACAACATTGTTACAACAACATATTTGTTTCAACAACATATTTGTTGCAACAACATATCTATTGCAACAACATATTTGTTACAACAACATATTTGTTTCAACAACATATTTGTTGCAACAACATATCTATTGCAACAACATATTTGTTACAACAACATTGTTTTTACAACAACATATTTGTTGCAACAACACATTTGTTACAATAACATATTTGTTACAACAACATTGTTACAACATATTTGTTACAAAAACATAATTGTTACAACATAATTGTTGTTACAACAACACATTTGTTACAACAACACATTTGTTACAACAACACATTTGTTACAACAACATTGTTACAACACCATTGTTGTTACAACAACCCATTTGTTACAACATAATATTTGTTGCAACAACACATTTGTTACAACAACATATTTGTTACAACAACATTGTTGTTACATCAACATATTTGTTGCAACAACATATTTGTTGCAACAACACATTTGTTACAACAACATATTTGTTACAACAACATTGTTGTTACAACAACATTGTTGTTACAACAACATTGTTGTTATAACAACATATTTGTTGCAACAACACATTTGTTACAACATATTTGTTACACCAACATAGTTGTTACAACAACATATGTGTTACAACAACACATTTGTTACAACATATTTGTTACAACAACACATGTTACAACAACAAATGTGTTACAACAACATATGTGGTACAACAATATATGTGTTACAACAACATATGTGTTACAACAACATATGTGTTACAACAGCATATGTCTTACAACAATATATGTGTTACAACTACATATGTGTTACAACAACATATGTGTTACAACAACATATGTGTTACAACAACATGTGTTACAACAACATAAATATGCAGCAATGTTGAAGATATGTGAAACAATCATCAAGAATGTTCAAGTGTAGTTGACATAAACAGGAAATGATATCAATAACTCCTCCAGCTATCGACTCACTCTGAAGTATGTTAGCAACCCACATCTGCACACATGTGAAAGTGTAAATAAACACCATCATAAGTAAACAACTTTATATTATATAATACCTTTGATGGAACTCATGACTAATATAAGTACTATGAGTATCATGAGTATTATGAGTATTATGAGTCCAGTGTCACACACACACACACACACACACACACACACACACACACACATACACACACAGACACACAGGCACACACACACACACACACACACACACACACACACACACAAACATAGACACACACACAATCACTAACACACACACATGTACACACACACACACACACACACACACGCACGCACACACACACACACACACACACACACACACACACACACACACACACACACACACACACACACACACACACACACACACACACACACAAAAAGTGGTCAGCCCAACTCAGTTTTCATGTGTGTCTTGATCATAAATCTCGGTGGTTCTAGGCAGAACTCCAAGGCCGAGCTGCAGTGTTTCCTAACCCAGAACCACAACCGCAGTCTGGCTCAGTGAGGCCAGTCAGGTTCCATGTTCCACACACACACCAACTAATGTTCCACACACACATGAACTAATGTTCCACACACACATGATCTAATGTTCCACACACACACCAACTAATGTTCCACACACACATGAACTAATGTTCTACACACACACCAACTAATGTTCCACAGACACATGAACTAATGTTCCACACACACACACCAACTAATGTTCCACACACACATGAACTAATGTTCCACACACACACCAACTAATGTTCCACACACACATAAACTAATGTTCACACACACACCAACTAATGTACCACAAACCCACACACATCAACTAATGTACCACACACACACATCAACTAATGTTCCACACACACATCAACTAATGTTCCACACACACACCAATTAGTGGTCCACACACACACCAACTAATGGTCCACACTGGATTGTGATGTATCATGTTGTATGCTTGCATGTTTGAAATAAACTCAAACTCAACTAAACACACACACCAACTCATGTTCCACACACACATCAACTAATGTTCCACACACACACATCAACTAATGTTCCACACACACATCAACTAATGTTCCACATACACATCAACTAATGTTCCACACACACACCAACTAGTGTTCCACACACACACCAACTATTGTTCCACACACACACCAACTCATGTTCCACACACACATCAACTAATGTTCCACACACGCACCAACTAATGTTCCACACACACACCAACTAATCATTAGTTGGTGTGTGTGTGGAACATTAGTTGATGTGTGTGTGGAACATTAGCTGACGTGTGTGTGGAACATGAGTTGATGTGTATGTGGAACATTAGTTGGTGATTTAGGGCTATATAAATAAACATTGATTGATTGATTGATTGATGTGTGTGTGGAACATTAGTTACTAATGTTACTAATGTTCCACACACACACCAACTAATGTTCCACACACATCAACTAATGTTCCACACACATATCAACTAGTATTCCACACACACACACACCAACTAATGTTTCACACACACACATCAACTAATGTTCCAAACACACATCAACTAATGTTCCACACACACACCAACTAATGTTCCACACACACACACACACCAATTAATGTTCCACACACACATCAACTAATGTTCCACAAACACATCAACTAATGTTCCACACACACACCAACTAATGTTCCAAACACACATCAACTAATGTTCCACAAACACATCAACTAATGTTCCACACACACATCAACTAATGTTCCACACACACACACACACACACACACACACACACACACACACACACACACACACACACACATCAACTAATGTTCCACACTAAGGCTGCAGCTAAAGATTATTTTTCTATCGATTAATCTATAGATTATTTTTTTCGATTAATCGGTTAATCTATAGATTATTTTTTTCGATTAATCTATAGATTATTTTTCCTTTTACCGATTATTTTTTTATTTAAAATGAAGATGAAAAAATAATTTTAGGCCAGTTTTTTCAAAACGCATGACTTATTTACAAAAAAAAAAGTATGGCCACTCAGTCAACATTGACAACAACATGACAAAATATTCTGTAACAATGTAAACATTTAAAACTTTTAACATTTAACAAAATTAAAAGTAGCTTATTTGCTTTTTAATGTGGAAATATAAAAGTAAACATCCAGTGCAAATCTTAATATTCTGCAATAGTATAAGCATTTCAAAAGTAAAAGTATTGCTTATTTTGCTTTAAAATGTACAAAAATAAAGATAAACATCCAATACAAAAAAGTGCAAAACGAAATATTCTGTAACAGTGTAAACATTTCAACAAAAGTAAAATTATTGCTTATTTTGCTTAATAACACAACAATGATAGTATGATTAAAGTGAAAGTTAATTGTTGGTTTGTACATAGTATATGTAACTGTTAATGTTGTAAAAGGTATTTGCACAACTAATTAATGTTAGCGTCTTTGTAAACACTGAACAGGCACGCCAAACGCGCCTCTCAGAGCGAAACGGTGTTTTAGTTTATGAATTTATAACGCAGATACAAATGACACATTCATGTTTTTGTGTAATGATGACAACGTATACTCACGCGGACGATTGACTAGTTGATGGTGATGGCAAGAACGTTGTCGGGTGTTTTCTTTTCAAATGTTCCTTCATAGCCGTTGCGCTGCTATGATAGGCCATTTCCGCTCGACACAGTGTGCATACAACAACTGTCAAGTGTTTTGCTTTTTTCGCTGTGCTTATCCCACACTTGAAGGGATGTACCAATGCTAAATGTGGCTTCTGGATTTCACTCAGACCAGACCGTAGTTACTTTTTCCTTTTATTTTTCTTTAGTTTGCAACAGTTTTTCCAACGAAGAAACAGCTTCTTTTTTCTTCTTTAGTCTTTTTAGCAGTCTTTAGCAGTGTTAGTAGACTTTAGTAGACTTTAGTTTCTTTAGCTGTCATTAGCTGTCTTTAGTAGCCTTTAGTAGCCTTTAGCTTCTTTAGTAGGTGAAAAACCTTTAGACAAAACACCACAAGATTAACATGCTGTAAAAAATCAATCAATTATCAATCCCATAATTTACAATTATTAATTAGGCAATCAAACTCTTAACCATTAAACAAGTGCAAGAAAATGGACACATCTTTTCCCTTTAAGTTAAAACAGATTTTAAATAAATTGTCTCAACATAAATTCACCAAGATACATATAAAATACATTTAAACCCAGAAACACAATAGATAAATGCAGCAGAAAACCCAATATGCAAATACATGAATACCTAACCAATTAACCACCTATTTAGATACATATTTAAAATCCATATTCAATATAAATATATTATTAAATTAGCAGTGAAACACTCAATCTTAAACGCTGTCTACTGGTAGAAAAACGCCCCTTTTTCTATGCCCTTTACCAGCAGCCAATGATCCAACACAGTTAAATCCAACACTTTAAGTTGAGCGACTTCACCCTCCTGATGAAGCAAACTGCTCCAACATTTATCAAACTAAGCAAAGAATATCAACACTTCCTTACTAAACAACAGTTACACAAAACACCGCAGTTACACCCCCCCGCACCCCCATCTCACCAGCGCAACAGGTGCGCCACACCCACAAAGAGAAGTAAAGTGCAATCTTACCGGCTGTCCGTTCAGCTATTGGTTTTGGTACACTTTTGGCACAACTCTGGGTTTTCTGTAACGAACTAAGCCTTTTTCCACTCTGCGCTGGCGTCTTTTGTACTCCTTGATTTGACACAGTGGTCTAATTACCGGGCTCGCGCACCAGCAGATGAGACGGGAGCGCCCCGCGTTATACCTGCGCGTGAACGTAAACTGATCGGTTCTGATCATATAAGCCGACTGGCCGAAATAATGCCGAATTATATACATTTCCTGGGGTTGCCTAGGTGAATAGGGATGCAGATGTGCTCTAAGATAAAATATAATTTTATTAAGTGGGGTTTGGCTGGTTGCTCAGCAGCCACGGTTGCGAGCTCGCGCATCAGCTGACGAGACAGCTGTTCGCCGCTACAACATTATTAGGCCGTTTATTGAAATACTCCCACACGTTTGACGACTTTTGGCGTGCTTTTTTCCCCTCGCTCGCACCACTCGCATCGTCTGCTTTGCGCTGCGCCATGACGGTAGTGTGACGTAAATATGCGACGCATCGACGCACAAAAACAGCGTCGGCGTATTTACGTAACCGATGACGTCGACTACGTCGACGCGTCGTTTCAGCCTTATTCCACACACACATCAACTAATGTTCCACACACACACACACATCAGCTAATGTACCACACACACACATCAACTAATTTTCCACACACACACCAACTAATGTTCCACACACACATCAATTAATGTTCCACACACACACCAACTAATGTTCCACACACACATCAACTAATGTTCCACACACACCAACTAATGTTCCACACAGACATCAACTAATGTTCCACACACACATCATCTAATGTTCCACACACACACATCAACTAATGTTCCACACACACACCAACTAATGTTCCACACACACACACCAACTAATGTTCCACAAACACATCAACTAATGTTCCACACACACACATCAACTAATTTTCCACACACACATCAACTAATTTTCCACACACACACCAACTAATGTTCCACACACACATCAACTAATGTTGCACACACACATCAACTAATGTTCCACACACACTCCAACTAATGTTTTATACACACATTAACTAATGTTCCACACACACACCAACTAGTGGTCCACACACACACCAACTAATGATCCACACATACACCAACTCCTGTTCCACACACAAATCAACTAATGTTCCACATACACATCAACTAATGTTCCACACACATACCAACTAATGTTCCACACACACACACCAACTAATGTTCCACACACACATCAACTAATGTTCCACACACACTCCAACTAATGTTCTATACACACATTAACTAATGTTCCACACACACACCAACTAGTGGTCCACACACACACACCAACTAATGATCCACACATACACCAACTCCTGTTCCACACACAAATCAACTAATGTTCCACATACACATCAACTAATGTTCCACACACATACCAACTAATATTCCACACACACACACCAACTAATGTTCCACACACACACCAACTAATGTTCCACACACATCAACTAATGTTCCACACACACACATAAACTAATGTTCCACACACATATCAACTAATGTTCGACACACACCAACTAATGTTCTACACACACACCAACTAATGTTCCACACACACACTAACTAATGTTCCACACACACATCAACTAATGTTCCACAAACACATCAACTAATGTTCCACACACACATCAACTAATGTTCCACGCACACACATCAACTAATTTTCCACACACACATCAACTAATGTTCCACACACACATCAGCTAATGTTCCACACACACATCAACTAATGTTCCACACACACTCAACTAATGTTCCACAAACATATCAATGAATTTCCAAAGACACATCAACTAATGTTCCACACACACACACACACACACACACACACACACACACACACACACACACACACACACACACACACACACACACACATCAAATAATTTCACACACACACATCAACTAATGTTCCACACCCAAATCAACTAATGTTCCACACACACATCAACTATTGTTCCACACACACATCCACTAATGTTCCACACACACATCAACTAATGTTCCAGACACACACATCAACTAATGTTCCACACACACATCAACTAATGTTCCACACACACACATCAACTAATATTCCACACACACACCAACTAATGTTCCACACACACACCAACTAATGTTCCACAAACACATCAACTAATGTTCCACACACACACATCAACTAATTTTCCACACACACATCAACTAATTTTCCACACACACATCAACTAATGTTGCACACACATACCAACTAATGTTCCACACACACACACCAACTAATGTTCCACACACACACCAACTAATGTTCCACACACACACACCAACTAATGTTCCACACACACATCAACTAATGTTCCACACACACACCAACTAATGTTCCACACACACACCAACTAATGTTCCACACACACACCAACTAATGTTCCACAAACACATCAACTAATGTTCCACACACACATCAACTAATGTTCCACACACACACATCAACTAATGTTCCACACACACACATCAACTAATATTCCACACACACACACACCAACTAATGTTCCACACACACACACGTCAACTAATGTTCCACACACACATCAACTAATGTTCCACACACACATCAACTAATGTTCCACACACACATCAACTAATGTTCCACACACACACACTAACTAATGTTCCACACACACACCAACTAATGTTCCACACACACACACACACCATTTAGTGTTCCACTAATCCCACCATAGAGTGTGACATAGTGCATTTGGTGAAGATGTATTCAAATGAAGCCGGCACACAAAAGCTCACAGATGCCTGCAAGATGATTAGTGGAGTGGTTAGCTCGGTGGTTAGCGTGGTGGTCTGGGTTCCTGGCGTCTGCATGCTTGGTTACATGTCACACAAGAGTGGCGCCAGCAGACCTGCGCTGATGACGTGTGACTTGGAAGAAGAAGAAGAAGAAGAAGAAAGAAAAAGAAAAAGAAAAAGAAGAAGAAGAAGAAGAAGAAGAAGAAGAAGAAGAAGGAAAAGAAAAAGAAGGACAAGGAGAAGGAGAAGAAGACAAAGAAGAAGAAGGAAAAGAAGAAGAAGACAAAGAAGAAGAAGAATAAGAAGAAAAATAAGAAAAAAAAGAAAAGAAGAAGAAAAAGGAAAAGAAGAAGAAGAAGAAGAAGAAGAAGAAGAAGAAGAAGAAGAAGAAGAAGAAGAGGGAAAAGGTGCTAAGTGATTGCGCAAGATGCCAGCTGTGACCAATCACATGATCCAGAGGGCGGTGAGGAGGCGGAGTCTTAGTGGGTGTTCTGAAGTCAAAAGAACAGGAAATGAAGTCATAACTTATTGTTCCTTTAATGGAGGATCTGCTGAGGACACCTGAGGGATGGCACTCGCTTCACCTGAGGGATGGCACTCGCTTCACGCCTCAGCAGGGAGCCATGTTGGAATGTGAGTGGGGGAGGGGTGATAGAGACCATGCTTTATTTCAGGACCGATACAGATATATGTTATTATTTGTCATCAATGTCCATGTGCAGTAACATTTGTTCGTATTGTGCTATTATTTGTCATCAATGTCCATGTGCAGTAAAACTTGTTAGTATTGTGTTATTATTTGTCATCAATGTCCATGTGCAGTAAAACCTGTTCATAGTGTGCTATTATTTGTCATCAATGTCCATGTGCAGTAAAACTTGTTAGTATTGTGTTATTATTTGTCATCAATGTCCATGTGCAGTAAAACGTGTTCATATTGTGTTATTATTTGTCATCAATGTCCATGTGCAGTAAAACTTGTTCATATTGTGTTATTTGTCATCAATGTCAATGTGCAGTAAAACTTGTTCTTATTGTGTTCCTTTTTGTCATCAATGTCCATGTGCAGTAAAACATGTTCTTATTATGTTATCATTTGTCATCAATGCCCATGTGCAGTAAAACTTGTTCATATTGTGTTATTATTTGTCATCAATGTCCATGTGCAGTAAAATGTGTTCATATTGTGTTATTATTTGTCATCAATGTCCATGTGCAGTAAAACTTGTTCATATTGTGTTATTTGTCATCAATGTCAATGTGCAGTAAAACTTGTTCTTATTGTGTTCCTTTTTGTCATCAATGTCCATGTGCAGTAAAACATGTTCTTATTATGTTATCATTTGTCATCAATGCCCATGTGCAGTAAAACTTGTTCATATTGTGTTATTATTTGTCATCAATGTCCATGTGCAGTAAAATGTGTTCATATTGTGTTATTATGTGTCATCAATGTCCATGTGCAGTAAAACTTGTTCTTATTGTGTTATTATTTGTCATCAATGTCCATGTGCAGTAAAACTTGTTCTTATTGTGTTATTATTTGTCATCAATGTCCATGTGCAGTAAAACGTGTTCTTATTGTGTTATTATTTGTCATCAATGTCCATGTACAGTAAAAGTACACACACACACACACACACACACACACATACACACACACTTACACATACACACACTCACACACACACACTCTCATACACACACACACACACATACACACACACACTCTCACACACACACACGCACACACACTCTCACACACACACACACACAAGGAGAGAGAAAGTCAGGTGATAAAGTGGCCGTGTACGCCAACATGGCCGCCGTGTTGCAGTGACAGGACATGAATGAATGATGGCGTGTGTGTGCGTGAAGACGAAGACGCTGCAGGCTAAGACATGTCCCTATTTGTCTCTGCTTCCTGTTGAAGTCACGCGCTAATCGCCTGCTTGTGATGCTAACGTGCTGAGCACTAGAAGCACTCTTCTTGGCAACAAAAGAAATGCATTGAATGTTCATATCTGTGTGAACCATGACATCATCTAAGGCAGTGTTTTTCAACGTTTTTTGAACCAAGGCACATTTTTTGCGTTGAAAAAATTCGGAGGCACACCACCAGCAGAAATCATTAAAAAACGAAACAGTTGACAGTAAAAAGTTTAAAGTCAATTGTTGGGTATGATTTTAAAGCATAACCAAGCGTGCATCAATGTTGCTCTTGTCTCAAAGTAGATGTACTGTCACCACCTGTCACATCACGCCCTGACTTATTTTGACTTTTTTGCTGTTTTCCTGTGTGTAGTGTTTTAGTTCTTGTCTTGCGCTCCTAATTTGGTGGCTTTTTCTCTTTTTTTGGTATTTTCCTGTAGCAGTTTCATGTCTTCCTTGACCGCTATTCCCCACACCTGCTTTGTTTTAGCAATCAAGAATATTTCAGTTGTTTTTATCCTTCTTTGTCGGGACATTGTTGATTGTCATGTCATGTTCGGATGTACTTTGTGGACCCCGTCTTTGCTCCACAGTAAGTCTTTGCTGTCGTCCAGCATTCTGTTTTTGTTTACTTTGTAGCCAGTTCAGTTTTAGTTTTCTGCTGCATAGCCTTCCCTAAGCTTCAATGCCTTTTTTAAGGGGCACTCACCTTTTGTTTATTTTTGGTTTAAGCATTAGACACCTTTTAACCTGCACGGTGCCTCCCGCTGTTCCCGACATCTACAAAGCAATTAGCTACCGGCTGCCACCTACTGATATAGAAGAGTATTACACGGTTACTCTGCCGAGCTCTAGACAGCACCGACACTCAACAACAACACATAATGTGCAGACTATAATTACTGGTTTGCAAAAAATATTTTTAACCCAAATAAGTGAAACTAGATGATGTCCCACGGCACACCAGACTGTATCTCACGGGTGTGCCGCGGCACAGTGGTTGAAAAACACTGATCTAAGGAATGAGTGAGTGAGTGAGTGAGTGAGTGAGTGAGTGAGTGAGTGAGTGAGTGAGTGAGTGAATGAATGAGTGAGTGAATAAGTGAGTGAGTGAATAGTGAGTGAACAAATGGGTGAATTGGTGTGTAAATGAATGAAAGAATGAATGAGTGAATGTAATGTATGAATAAGTAAATGAATGAAAGAATGAATGAGTTAATGTAATGTATGAATAAGTAAATGAATGAATGAGTCAATAAAAGAATGAATGACGAATCAATGAATGAATGAGTGAGTGAGTGAGTGAGTGAGTGAGTGAGTGAGTGAGTGAGTGAGTGACTGAGTGAGTGAGTGAGTGAATTGGTGAACGAATCAGTAAACAAATGAAAATATAAATGAATGAATGAATCAGTAAACAAATAAAAAAATAAATGAATTAATTAATCAGTAAATGAATGAATGAATGAGTGAATGAATGAGTGAATAATGGGTGAATTAATGAGTGAAAGAAAGTGTAAATGGTATTATAATGTGTGAATGAATGAATGAGTGTATAATTGAGTTAATGAATGAATGAGTGAATGAATTATTTATGATGAATGCATGAATAAATGAGTGAATGAATGAGTAAATGAATGAGTGATTGATTGAATGAATGATTAAATGAATCAGTGAAAGAATGAGCAAGTAAATGGATGAGTGAGTTAGTGATTAATTGAATTATTAAATGAATCAGTGAATGGTGACCAATGAATGAGTGATTGAATGCACGATTCAAAGAATCAGGGAGTGAATGAATGAATGAGTGGAAGATTGTGGTTGTGTTGTTGACGGAAGAGTGAAATATTGATGGCGCTCACAACGCTGCACTCAACTAAAACCAGGATGACCTACTTAGGTCATGTGACCTCACCCCGCAACGTCAGCGTAGCCATGCAGAAGGAAGTGAGACGTGCTAAGTGCTACGCTCCCAAGGTGTGCTAAGTGCTACACTAGCAAGGTGTGCTAAGTGCTCTGCTAGCAGGGCGTGCTAAGGGTTCTGCTAGTAAGGTGTGCTAAATGCTACGCTAGCAAGGTGTACTAAGTGCTACGCTAGCAAAGTGTGCTAAGTGCTCTGCGAGCAAGGCGTGCTAAGTGCTCTGCTTGCAAGGCGTGCTAAGTGCTCTGCTAGCAAGGTGTGCTAAGTGCTCTGCTAGCAAGGCGTGCTAACTGCTACGCTCGCAAGGTGTGCTAAGTGCTACACTCGCAAGGTGTGCTAAGTGCTCTGCTAGCAAGGTATGCTAACTGCTACGCTCACAAGGTGTGCTAACTGCTACGCTTGCAAGGTGTGCTAAGTGCTATGCTAGCACGCTGGTCCACAAAGTGCCATTCAGGAGCTAGTTGACAATAACAATCTTCAAGGATGACATTAACAATAACAATCTTCAAGGATGACATTAACAATAAGTGAAGTGAAGTGAAGTGAATTACTTTTATATAGCGCTTTTTCTCAAGTGAATCAAAACGCTTTACATAGTGAAACCCAATATCTAAGTTAGATTTAAACCAGTGTGGGTGGCACTGGGAGCAGGTGGGTAAAGTGTCTTGCCCAAGGACACAACGGCAGTGACTAGGATGGCGGAAGCGGGGACGAACCTGCAACCCTCAAGTTGCTGGCACGGCCACTCTACCAACCGAGCTATACCGTCCCAAGATTAATAATAAGATTAAATAACAATCTTCAAGGATGACATTAACAATAAACAATCTTCAAGGATGACATTAACAATAAACAATCTTCAAGGATGACATTAACAATAACAATCTTCAAGGATGACATTAACAATAACAATCTTCAAGATAACATTAACAATAAACAATCTTCAAGGATGAAATTAACAACAAACAATCTTCAAGGATGACATTAACAATAAACAATCTTCAAGGATGACATTAACAATAACAATCTTCAAGGATGACATTAACAATAACAATCTTCTAGGATGACATTGACAATAAACAATCTTCAAGGATGACATTAACAATAAACAATATTCAAGGATAACATTAACATTAACAATAATCTTCAAGGATGACATTAACAATAAACAATCTTCAAGGATTATATTAACAATAAACAATCTTCAAGGATGAAATTAACAATAAACAATCGTCAAGGATGACATTAACAATAAACAATCTTCAAGGATGACATTAACAATAACAATCTTCAAGGATGACATTAACAATAACAATCTTCAAGGATGACATTAAAAATAACAATATTCAAGGATGACATTAACAATAAACAATCTTCAAAGATGACATTAACAATAACAATCTTCAAGGATGACATTAACAATAACAATCTTCAAAGATGACATTAACAATAAACAATCTTCAAGGATGACAATAAAAATAACAATCTTCAAGGATGACATTAACAATAACAATCTTCAAGGATGACATTAACAATAACAATATTCAAAGATGACATTAACAATAACAATCTTCAAAGATGACATTAACAATAAACAATCTTCAAGGATGACATTAAAAATAACAATCTTCAAGGATGACATTAACAATAAACAATCTTCAAAGATGACATTAACAATAACAATCTTCAAGGATGACATTAACAATAACAATCTTCAAGGATGACATTGACAATAACAATCTTCAAGGATGACATTGACAATAACAATATTCAAGGATGACATTGACAATAACAATCTTCAAGCATGACATTAACAATAACAATCTTCAAGGATGACATTAACAATACACAATCTTCAAGGATGACATTAACAATAACAATCTTCAAGGATGACATTAACAATAACAATCTTCAAGGATGACATTGACAATAACAATCTTCAAGGATGACATTGACAATAACAATATTCAAGGATGACATTGACAATAACAATCTTCAAGCATGACATTAACAATAACAATATTCAAGGATGACATTAACAACAACAATCTTTAAGGATGACATTAACAATAACAATCCTCAAGGATGACATTAACAATAAACAATCTTCAAGGATGACATTAACAATAACAATCTTCAAGGATGACATTAACAAAAACAATCTTCAAGGATGACATTAACAATAACAATCTTCAAAGATGACATTAACAATAACAACTTTCAAGGATGACATTAACAATAAACAATCTTCAAGGATGATATTAACAAAAAACAATCTTCAAGGATGACATTTACAATAATCAATCTTCAAGGATGACATTAACAATGAACAATCTTCAAGGATGACATTAACAATAACAATATTCAAGGATGACATTAACAATAACAATCGTCAAGGATGACATTAATAATAAACGATCTTCAAGGATGACATTAACAATAACAATCTTCAAGGATGACATTAACAATAACAATCTTCAAGGATGACATTAACAATAACAACCTTCAAGGATGACATTAACAATAAACAATCTTCAAAGATGACATTAAGAATAACAATCTTCAAGGATGACGTTAACAATAAACAATCTTCAAAGATGACATTAAGAATAACAATCTTCAAGGATGACATTAACAATAAACAATCTTCAAGGATGACATTAATAAAAACAATCTTCAAGGATGACATTGACAATAACAATCTTCAAGGATGACATTAACAATAACGATATTCAAGGATGACATTAACAATAACAATCTTCAAGGATGGCATTAACAATAACAATCTCCAAGGATGACATTTACAATAACAATCTTCAAGGATGACATTAACAATAACAATCTCCAAGGATGACATTTACAATAACAATCTTCAAGGATGACATTAACAATAAACAATCTTCAAGGATGACATTAACAATAACAATCTTCAAGGATGACATTAACAATAAACAATCTTCAAGGATGACATTAAAAATAACAATCTTCAAGGATGACATTAACAATAACAATCTTTAAGGATGACATTAACAATAACAATCTTCAAGGATGAAATCAACAATAACATTCTTCAAGGATGACATTAACAATAAACAATCTTTAAGGATGACATTAACAATAAACAATCTTCAAAGATGACATTAAGAATGACAATCTTCAAGGATGACATTAACAATAAACAATCTTCAAGGATGACATTAATAAAAACAATCTTCAAGGATGACATTGACAATAACAAACTTCAAGGATGATATTAACAATAACAATATTCAAGGATGACAATAACAATAACAATCTCCAAGGATGACATTAACAATAAACAATCTTCAAGGATGACATTAACAATAACAATCTTCAGGGATGACAATAACAATAACAATCTTCAAGGATGACATAAACAATGACAATCTTCAAGGATGACATTGACAATAACAATCTTCAAGGATTACATTAACAATAACAATCTTCAAGGATGACATTAACAATAAATAATCTTCAAGGATTACATTAACAATAAACAATCTTCAAGGATGACATTAACAATAACAATCTTCAAGGATGACATTAACAATAACAATCTTCAAGGATGACTTTAACAATAACAATATTCAAGGATGACATTAACAATTACAATCTTCAAGGATGACTTAACAATAACAATCTTCAAAGATGACATTAACAATAACAATCTTCAAGGATGACATTAACAATAAACATTTCTTGATATGTGTCTTTCATATCATGTTTGGATTATTTCAGCAAAATTATTTTTCTATTAAGATATACACAGACGGGAATATTATATATATATATATATATATATATATATATATATATATATATATATATATATATATATATATATATATATATATATATATATATATAATTATAATTATTATTATTATTATTATTATTATCATTTTTATTTTTTTTGATAATATAACAATTTTTATATTATATTAGTAGTAGTAGTAGTAGTAGTAGTAGTAGTAGTATTAATTTATAATTTTATTATTATTAATATAACATTATTATTACTAATTTATAATTATATATATATATATATTTTTTTTTTTTATTATTATTATTGTTAGTATTATTATTATTGTTAATAATAAAAATAATATAAGTAATAATATAAGAATGTTATTATCATTATTAGTAGTAGTATTATTATCATTATTATTATCATTGTTATTATGTTTAACATTATTATTGTTATTGGTATTATTATTATTATTATTATTATTTGTATTTTTTAATGTGACTACCTCACTATTTACTACAATAGTTACTACTGTACAGTTACATCAATACTACTAAACATTAACAATAATAATAATGTGCATTTTACAAAACTACTGTACATCTACAACAATACTACATTAACATTACAATACTGTATATTTACAACAGTACTACTATCAAATTACAATACTACAGTACATTTACTATGAAATTAATGTACATTTACAACAATACTACTGTCCATTTACAAAACTATTGTACATTTACAACACTACTACATTAAATTTACAACAATACTGTATATATACAACAGCACTTCCGTACATGTACAACAATATTACTGTACATGTACCATAATACTACTTTACTTTTACAATAATACCACTGTACATTTACAACAATACTAATGTACAATTACAACAATACTATTGTACATTTACAACAATACTACTGTACAGTTGTAACAATACTACTTTACATTTACAACAATACTACTGTACATTTACAATAATACCATGGTAAATTTACAACAATATCACTGTACAGTTACAACAATAATATTGCACATGTACAACACTAATACTGTACAGTCACAAAAATATTACTGTGCGTTTACAACAACACTATTGTACATTTACTACAATACTACTTTACATGTACAACAATATTACTGTACAGTTACAACAATAATATTGTACATGTACAACAATATTACTGTACAGTTACAAAAATATTACTGTACATTTACAACAATAATACTGTACAGTGACAACAATAATACTGTACATTTACAACAATACTGTATATTAACAACAATACAACTGTATATTTACAACAATACTACTGTACATTTACAACAACACTACTGTACATTTACCACAATATTACTGTGCATACCAATTTACAATTACAATAATATTACTGTACAGTTACAACAATATTACTGAACAATTACAACAATATTAAGGTACATTTACAACAATATTACTGTACATTTATAAGGCTGAAACGACGCGTCGAAGTAGTCGACGTCAACGGTTACGTAAAAACGTCGACACCGTTTTTGTGCGTCGACGGTCGCATGTTTACGTCACACTACCGTCATGGCGGAGCGCAAAGCAGACGATGCGAGCGGTGCGAGCGAGGGGAAAAAAGCACGCCAAAAGTCGTCAAAAGTGTGGGAGTATTTCAATAAACGGCCTAATAATATTGTTGTAGCGGCGAACAGCTGTCTCGTCAGCTGACGCGTGAGCTCGCAACCGTGGCTGCTTAGCAACAGCCAAACCCCACTTAATAAAATTATGTTTTATCTTAGAGCACATCCGCATCCCTATTCACCTAGGCAACCCCAGGAAATGTATATAATTCGGCATTATTTCGGCCAGTCGGCTTATATGATCAGAGCCGATCAGTTTACGTTCACGCGCAGGTATAACGCGGCGCGCTCCCGTCTCATCTGCTGGTGCGCGAGCCCGGTAATTAGACAGCTGTGTCAAATCAAGGAGTACAAAAGACGCCAGCGCAGAGTGGAGAAAGGTTTAGTTCTTTACAGATAACCCAGAGTTGTGCCAAAAGTGTACCAAAACCAAAAGCTGAACGGACAGCCGGTAAGATTACACTTTATTTCTCTTTGTGGGTGTGGCGCACCTGTTGCGGTGGTGAGATGGGGGGTGCGGAGGCTAAATACACACTGTGTTTTGTGTAACTGTTGTTTAGTAAGGAAGTGTTGATATTCTTTGCTTAGTTTGATAAATGTTGGAGCAGTTTGCTTCATCAGGAGGGTGAAGTTGCTCAACTTAAAGTGTTGCATTTAACTGTGTTGGATCATTGGCTGCTGGTGAGGGCATAGATTAAGGGGCATTTTTCTACCAGTAGACAGCGTTTAAGATTGAGTGTTTCACTGCTAAATTAATAATATATTTATATTGAATATGGATTTTAAATATGTATCTAAATAGGTAGTTAATTGGTTAGGTATCTATGTATTTGCATATTGGGTTTTCTGCTGCATTTATCTATTGTGTTTCTGGGTTTAAATGTATTTTATATGTATCTTGGTGCATTTATGTTGAAACACTTTATTTAAAATCTGTTTTAACTTAAAGGGAAAAGATATGTCCATTTTCTTGCACTTGTTTAATGGTTAAGAGTTTGATAGCCTAATTAATAATTGTAAATTATGGGATTGATAATTGATTGATTTTTTACAGCATGTTGATCTTGTGGTGTTTTGTCCTTAAAGGTTTTTCACCTACTAAAGAAGCTAAAGGCTACTAAAGGCTACTAAAGGCTACTAAAGACAGCTAATGACAGCTAAAGAAACTAAAGTCTACTAACACTGCTAAAGACTGCTAAAAAGACTGAAGAAGAAAAAAGAAGCTGTTTCTTCGTTGGAAAAACGGTTGCAAACTAAAGGAAAATAAAAGGAAAAAGTAACTACGGTCTGGTCTTTTGAGTGAAATCCAGAAGCCACATTCAGCATTGGTACATCCCTTCAAGTGTGGGATAAGCACAGCGAAAAAAGCAAAACACTTGACAGTTGTTGTATGCACACTGTGTCGAGCGGAAATGGCCTATCATAGCAGCACAACGGCTATGAACGAACATTTGAAAAGAAAACACCCGACAGCGTTCTTGCCATCACCATCAACTAGTCAATCGTCCGCGTGAGTATACGTTGTCATCATTACACAAAAACATGAATGTGTCATTTGTATCTGCGTTGTAAATTCATAAACTAAAACACCTTTTCGCTCTGAGAGGCGCGTTTGGCGTGCCTGTTCAGTGTTTACAAAGACACGCTCTTCTTTAACGCAAACGTTAATTAGTTGTGCAAATACCTTTTACAACATTAACAGTTACATATACTATGTACAAACGAACAATTAACTTTCACTTTAATCATACTATCATTGTTGTGTTATTAAGCAAAATAAGCAATACTTTTACTTTTGTTGAAATGCTTACACTGTTACAGAATATTTTGTTTTGCACTTTTTTGTATTGGATGTTTATCTTTATTTTTGCACATTTTAAAGCAAAATAAGCAATACTTTTACTTTTGAAATGCTTATACTATTGCAGAATATTACGATTTGCACTGGATGTTTACTTTTATATTAGCACATTAAAAAGCAAATAAGCTACTTTTAATTTTGTTAAATGTTAAAAGTTTTAAATGTTTACATTGTTACAGAATATTTTGTCATGTTGTTGTCAATGTTGACTGAGTAGCCATACTTTTTTTTTTTTGTAAATAAGTCATGCCTTTTGAAAAAACTGGCCTAAATTTATTTTTTCATCTTCATTTTAAATAAAAAAAAATAATCAGTAAAAGGAAAAATAATCTATAAATTAATCGAAAAAATAATTTATAGATTAACCACAGAAAAATAATCGTTAGCTGCAGCCTTATACATTTACAACAATATTAAGGTACAGTTACACCAATATTACTGTACAGTTACAACAATATTACTGTACATGTACAAAAATACTATTTTACATTTACACTAATACAACTTTTCATTTCCAACAATAATATTGTACATTTCTAACAATATTGTACCGTTACAACAATACTACTGTACATGTACAACAATACTGTATATTTACAACAATACTACTGTACATTTACAACAATACTACTGTACATTTATAACAATACTATTGCACATTTACAAAAATACCAGTGTACCTTACAACAATACTACTGTACCGTTACAACAATAATACTGTACATTTATAAAAAAAATATTACTGTACATTTACAACAATGCCATTGTACATTTACAACAATACTATTGTACATGTACAACAATAATACTGTACAGTGACAACCATACATACATACCATACATTTACAACAATACTGTATATTAACAACAATACAAATGTATATTTACAACAATACTACTGTACATATACAAAAATACTACAGTACATTCACAACAATACTATTGTACATTTACAACACTATTACTGTGCATTTACAACAATACCAATTTACATTTACAATAATATTACTGCACAGTTACAACAATATTACTGAACAATTACAAACAACATTACGGTACATTTACAACCATACTACTGAACAATTACAAACAACATTACGGTACATTTACAACCATACTACTTTACATTTACAACAATAATATGGTACATTTACAACCATACTACTTTACATTTAAAACAATATTACGGTACTGTACATATACAACAATATTAAGGTACAGTTACAACAATATTACTGTACATGTACGAAAATACTATTTTACATTTACAATAATATGACTTTACATTTACAACAATAACATTGTACATTTACAACAATACTATTGTACCGTTACAACAGTACTGCTGTACATGTAAAACAATACTGTATATTTACAACAATACTACTGTGCATTTATAACAATACTATTGTGCATTTACAACAATACTATGGCACATTTACAACAATATCACTGTACAGTTACAACAATACTACTGTACATTTACAACAATGCTGTATATTTACAACAATACTACTGTACATTTACAACAATACTACTGTACATATACAGCAATACTACAGTACATTTACAACAATACTATTGTACATTTACAACAATACTACTGTACAGTTACAACAATACTACTGTTCATTCACAGCACATTTACAAACATACTACTGTACAGTTACAACAATACTACGGTACATTTACAACAATATTACTGTACATTTATAACAATACTACAGTACATTTACAGCAATACTACGGTATATTTACAGCAATACTACTGAACAGTTACAGTAATACTACAGTACATTTACAACAATATCACTGTACAGTTACAACAATATTACTGTACATGTACAACAATACTATTGTACATTTACAATAGTATTATTGTACAAACCCCGTTTCCATATGAGTTGGGAAATTGTGTTAGATGTATATATAAACGGAATACAATGATTTGCAAATCCTTTTCAACCCATATTCAGTTGAATATGCTACAAAGACAACATATTTGATGTTCTTATTTGGAACATCTCACAGGTGTGCAGGCTAATTGGGAACAGGTGGGGGCCATGATTGGGTATAAAAACAGCTTACCAAAAAATGCTCAGTCTTTCACAAGAAAGGATGGGGCGAGGTACACCCCTTTGTCCACAACTGCGTGAGCAAATAGTCAAACAGTTTAAAAACAACGTTTCTCAAAGTGCAATGCAAGACATTTTGGGATTTCAACATCTACGGTCCAAAATATCATCAGAAGGTTCAAAGAATCTGGAGAAATCACTCCACGTAAGCGGCATGGCCGGAAAACAACATTGAATGATCGTGACCTTCGATCTCTCAGACGGCACTGTATCAAAAACCGACATCAATCTCTAAAGGATATCACACATGGGCTCAGGAACACTTCAGAAAACCACTGTCACTAAATACAGTTTGTCGCTACATCTGTAAGTGCAAGTTAAAGCTCTACTATGCAAAGCGAAAGCCATTTATCAACAACATCCAGAAACGCCGCCGGCTTCTCTGGGCCCAAGATCATCTAAGATGGACTCATGCAAAGTGGAAAAGTGTTCTGTGGTCTGACGAGTCCACATTTCAAATTGTTTTGGAAATATTCGACATCGTGTCATCCGGACCAAAGGGGAAGCGAACCATCCAGACTGTGATCGACACAAAGTTCAAAAGCCAGCATCTGTGTTGGTATGGGGGTGCATTAGTGCCCAAGGCATGGGTAACTTACACATCTATGAAGGCACCATTACCCCACTGCGGGGGGGGGGTTACCCACATATGCGGTCCTCTCCAAGGTTTCTCATAGTCATTCACATCGACGTCCCACTGGGGTGAGTTTTTCCTTGCCCTTATGTGGGCTCTGTAACGAGGATGTCGTTGTGGCTTATGCAGCCCTTTGAGACACTTGTGATTTACGGCTATATAAATAAACATTGAGTTATTGATTGAAAGGTACATGCAGGTTTTGGAACAACATATGTTGCCATCTAAGCGCCGTCTTTTTCATGGACGCCCCTGCTTATTTCAGCAAGACAATGCCAAGCCACATTCAGCACGTGTTACAACAGCGTGGCTTCGTAAAAAAGAGTGCAGGTACTTTCCTGCTCGCCTGCAGTCCAGACCTGTCTCCCATCGAAAATGTGTGGCGCATTATGAAGCGTAAAATACGACAGCGGAGACCCCGGACTGTTGAACGACTGAAGCTCTACATAAAACAGGAATGGGAAAGAATTCCACTTTTAAAGCTTCAACAATTACTTTCCTCAGTTCCCAATCGTTTATTGAGTGTTGTTAAAAGAAAAGGTGATGTAACACAGTGGTGAAAATGCCCTTTCCCAACTACTTTGGCACGTGTTGCAGCCATGAAATTCTAAGTTAATTATTATCTGCAAAAAAAAAAAAAAAAAGTTTATGAGTTTGAACATCAAATATATTGTCTTGTAGTGCATTCAATTGAATATGGGCTGAAAAGGATTTGCAGATCATTGTATTCCGTTTATATTTACATCTAACACAATTTCCCAACTCATATGGAAACGGGGTTTGTACATTGACAACAATACTACTGTACAGTTAAACCAATACTACTTTACATTTACAACGATACTACTGTACATTTACAACAATATTACCGTACGTGTACAACAATACTACTGTACATTTACAACAATATTACTGTACATTTACAATGATACTACTGTATATTTACAACAACACTACTGTACATTTACAACAATACTACTGTACATGTACAACAATACTCTACTAGCAGGTGTAGGACTGTAACAAACAATCAACCAATCAATGGATGAATTTGATTGGATAAACTGAGATTTGGACTTTTCACTGAGAGATGGAATATTTTGGAGGTGGAAAATGGAATAATATTTTGGAGGTAGAATATGGAATAATATTTTAGAGGTGGAATATGGAATAATATTTGGAGGTGAAATATGGAATAATATTTGGAGGTAGAATATGTAATAATATTTTGGAGGTGGAATATGTAATAATATTTTGGAGGTAGAATATGGAATAATATTGGGAGGTAGATTATGGAATAATATTGGGAGTTAGAATATGGAATAATATTGGGAGGAAGTGTGGATGGTCTGCATGGTGTAACTCAGGTGTGATGATTGCAATCAGCAGGTGTGTTGAAAGGTGCTCCTGATTGTCACACATTTGCCAGAAAATCAGCGAGCTCTGTTATTATTTGATCCATTTTCATAATCAATGTTATTATTTGATCCATTTCCATAATCAATGTTATTTGATCCATTTCTATAATCAATGTTATTATTTGATCCATTTCCATAATCAATAGTTGATCTTAATGGTTTGAAGCCTCTGGCTTCAACACATAGCGGCTAAGCTAAGCTACTGTAAGCTTACATCCTGTTTCAATAGGATCAATGGATCATAATAATTGTCTTTCTTGCTGCCTGCTGCCCTTGAGCAAACCATTCCTCAGCTGGTCCACGTGGTCCACGTGGGTCATGTGGTCCACGTGGTCCATGTGGGCGAGGACGCCGCAGCTTTTTGGCGGCACTCACGTATAATTTGCACACGTACTTTGACCACGACATCTTGTAAGATGGTCAGCCACACCACGCCTTGTGGTTACTAGTACTAGCAAAGTACTTCATCCTGCTAACTGCCAGGAAACTACATGAAGTATTTCCTAAAAGTACAATATACTTTGAAAAAACATCTTCAATAGAAACAGGAATTATTTCCTAGAAGTACAACATACACAACACTACTAAACATCATGTTTACTAGCAACAACAAGTATTTCCTAAAAGTACACTTACACAATACTACTAAACATCATGTTTACTAGCGAAACAAGTATTTTCTAAAAGTACACATACACAATACTACAAACCCCGTTTCCATATGAGTTAATAAATTGTGTTAGATATAAATATAAGCGGAATACAATGATTTGCAAATCCTTTTCAACCCATATTCAATTGAATGCACTACAAAGACAAGATATTTGATGTTCAAACTCATAAACTTTTTTTTTTTTTGCAAATAATAATTAACTTAGAATGTCATGGCTGCAACACGTGCCAAAGTAGTTGGGAAAGGGCATGTTCACCACTGTGTTACATGGCCTTTCCTTTTAACAACACTCAGAAAACGTTTGGGAACTGAGGAGACACATTTTTGAAGCTTCTCAGGTGGAATTATTTCCCATTCTTGCTTGATGTACAGCTTAAGTTGTTCAACAGTCCGGGGGTCTCCGTTGTGGTATTTTAGGCTTCATAATGCGCCACACAGGACTACAGGCAGGCCAGTCTAGTACCCGCACTATGAAGCCACGTTGATGAAACATGTGTCTTGGCATTGTCTTGCTGAAATAAGCAGGGGCGTCCATGGTAACGTTGCTTGGATGGCAACATATGTTGCTCCAAAACCTGTATGTACCTTTCAGCATTAATGGCGCCTTCACAGATGTGTAAGTTACCCATGTCTTGGGCACTAATACACCCCCATACCATCACACATGCTGGCTTTTCAACTTTGCGCCTATAACAATCCGGTTGGTTCTTTTCCTCTTTGGTCCGGAGGACACGACGTCCACAGTTTCCAAAAACAATTTGAAATGTGGACTCGTCAGACCACAGAACACTTTTCCACTTTGTATAAGTCCATCTTAGATGAGCTCAGACCCATCCTTGTTTGTGAATGACTGAGCATTTCATGGAATCTACTTTTATACCCAATCATGGCCCCCACCTGTTCCCAATTTGCCTGTTCACCTGTGGGATGTTCCAAATAAGTGTTTGATGAGCGTTTCTCAACTTTATCAGTATTTATTGCCACCTTTCCCAAATTCTTTGTCACGTGTTGCTGGCATCAAATTCTAAAGCTAATGATTATTTGCAAAAAAAAAAAATGTTGTATCAGTTTGAACATCAAATATGTTGTCTTTGTAGCATATTCAACTGAATATGGGTTGAAAATGATTTGCAAATCATTGTATTCCGTTTATATTTACATCTAACACAATTTCCCAACTCATATGGAAACGGGGTTTGTACTAAACATCATGTTTTCCCATGGACATGATCCAACATGTCTTCACATGGAGATGATCCAGCATGTCTTCACATGGAGATGATCCAACGTGTCTTCTGCTTTTCCAAATGAATATTAGACTTTTATTGTGATTTTTATTGGTGTCCTGCTGGAGCGCCTTTACAAAATAAAAGTATGTTCCTGCTTCTGCCAATTAGACGTCAGCCTCGTTAAGTAATCCACACACACACACACACACACACACACACACACACACACACACACGCACACACACACACACACACACACACACACACACACACACACACATATAATTACTGGCACAAATAGGTATCTATGATTGTTTCCTCCATCTGCTTTCAATAATCATTATTATCATGGCACCCCCCCACCCCCACCCCCCACACACACGCATGTGTGTTTCATTAGTGCCTGCACCCCCCTCCCTCCCTACCCCAAACTGGGGCTGCTATATTCTCGTATGACCAATCAGCTTCACCTTGTCATCTTAAACATGCAATATTACACATCTCATCTTAATATTAACATATGATATTTACTATGTTGTCCTAAATATATATAACATCCAATATGTCATCCTAAATATATATAACATCCAATATGTCATCCTAAATATATATAACATCCAATATATCATCTTAAATATACAGGTAAAAGCCAGTAAATTAGAATATTTTGAAAAACTTGATTTATTTCAGTAATTGCATTCAAAAGGTGTAACTTGTACATTATATTTATTCATTGCACACAGACTGATGCATTCAAATGTTTATTTCATTTAATTTTGATGATTTGAAGTGGCAACAAATGAAAATCCAAAATTCCGTGTGTCACAAAATTAGAATATTACTTAAGGCTAATACAAAAAAGGGATTTTTAGAAATGTTGGCCAACTGAAAAGTATGAAAATGAAAAATATGAGCAAGTACAATACTCAATACTTGGTTGGAGCTCCTTTTGCCTCAATTACTGCGTTAATGCGGCGTGGCATGGAGTCGATGAGTTTCTGGCACTGCTCAGGTGTTATGAGAGCCCAGGTTGCTCTGATAGTGGCCTTCAACTCTTCTGCGTTTTTGGGTCTGGCATTCTGCATCTTCCTTTTCACAATACCCCACAGATTTTCTATGGGGCTAAGGTCAGGGGAGTTGGCGGGCCAATTTAGAACAGAAATACCATGGTCCGTAAACCAGGCACGGGTAGATTTTGCGCTGTGTGCAGGCGCCAAGTCCTGTTGGAACTTGAAATCTCCATCTCCATAGAGCAGGTCAGCAGCAGGAAGCATGAAGTGCTCTAAAACTTGCTGGTAGACGGCTGCGTTGACCCTGGATCTCAGGAAACAGAGTGGACCGACACCAGCAGATGACATGGCACCCCAAACCATCACTGATGGTGGAAACTTTACACTAGACTTCAGGCAACGTGGATCCTGTGCCTCTCCTGTCTTCCTCCAGACTCTGGGACCTCGATTTCCAAAGGAAATGCAAAATTTGCATGGTTGGGTGATGGTTTGGGGTGCCATGTCATCTGCTGGTGTCGGTCCACTCTGTTTCCTGAGATCCAGGGTCAACGCAGCCGTCTACCAGCAAGTTTTAGAGCACTTCATGCTTCCTGCTGCTGACCTGCTCTATGGAGATGGAGATTTCAAGTTCCAACAGGACTTGGCGCCTGCACACAGCGCAAAATCTACCCGTGCCTGGTTTACGGACCATGGTATTTCTGTTCTAAATTGGCCCGCCAACTCCCCTGACCTTAGCCCCATAGAAAATCTGTGGGGTATTGTGAAAAGGAAGATGCAGAATGCCAGACCCAAAAACGCAGAAGAGTTGAAGGCCACTATCAGAGCAACCTGGGCTCTCATAACACCTGAGCAGTGCCAGAAACTCATCGACTCCATGCCACGCCGCATTAACGCAGTAATTGAGGCAAAAGGAGCTCCAACCAAGTATTGAGTATTGAGTATTGTACATGCTCATATTTTTCATTTTCATACTTTTCAGTTGGCCAACATTTCTAAAAATCCCTTTTTTGTATTAGCCTTAAGTAATATTCTAATTTTGTGACACACAGAATTTTGGATTTTCATTTGTTGCCACTTCAAATCATCAAAATTAAATGAAATAAACATTTGAATGCATCAGTCTGTGTGCAATGAATAAATATAATGTACAAGTTACACCTTTTGAATGCAATTACTGAAATAAATCAAGTTTTTCAAAATATTCTAATTTACTGGCTTTTACCTGTATATAACATCCAATATGTCATCCTAAATATATATAACATCCAATATGTCATTCTAAATTAATATAACATCCTATATGTCATCCTAAATATATAAAACATCCAATATGTCATCATAAATATATAAAACATCCAATATGTCATCCTAAATATATACAGCATATAATATGTCATCCTAAATATATACAACATCTAATATGTCATCCTAAATATATACAACATCCAATATGTCATCCTAAATATATAAAGCATCCAATTTGTCATCCTCAATTTATAAAACATCCAATATGTCATCCTAAATATATATAACATCCAATATGTCATCCTAAATATAGATAACATCCAATATGTCACCCTAAATATAACATCCAATATGTCATCCTAAATATATATAACATCAAATTTGTCATCTTAAATATAACATCCAATATGTCATCCTAAATACATATATATATATATAACATCCAATAGGTCATCCTAAATATATATATCATCCAATAGGTCATCTTAAATATAACATCCAATATGTCATCCTAAATATATTTAACATCCAATAGGTCATCTTAAATATAACATCCAATATGTCAATAGACTGCAGACTCTGATTACATTGAACACATTGTTTATTAAAAAATAACCAAATAATATGTCATAATAAATAAAAATATTACAGAAATAAAGAAGCCTACAATTTTTTGTTGTTTTCCGCTCCATTTGCAGAATGGCGATATACGATATGTATCTCTATATTTTTTCCGTAAAGTATAAACAAAACACAAAACAGTCGTAGTTACCTGAGATACTAAGTATGTCATTATTAGTAAGTCAATATTTTGACTTAGTAATTTGATGTTAGTACACTGCTTTATTGTAGGGGGTCAGTCTCTCACCTGTACACTGTTTCACTGGATTCAGAATAAAACAAAATTATGTCTTACAATCTTTATC
The DNA here is from genome assembly GCF_033978685.3 of Nerophis lumbriciformis. Lineage (NCBI taxonomy): Eukaryota > Metazoa > Chordata > Actinopteri > Syngnathiformes > Syngnathidae > Nerophis > Nerophis lumbriciformis. Next base: position 32,772,256 of record NC_084564.2, on the reverse strand, counting down.
TTCATCATTTATTTCAACTTTATGTTATTCAAGTATGACATTTTTTAAATGTAATTAATTTCATTGACAAGCAATTACCGGTATATAATGGTCATACTCTTGTTTGCTAGTGGCTAGGATTTCAGTACTATTGAAGATATTTGCTCCTTCTCAACTCTGTGGTAATATTATTTTCACAAAATACAACCAATAGTACGTTAATGGTAAATCTTACTTGTGAAAAGTAATCCCCTGATCCCTATTTTCAACAGTCCGCTCATTTGAGCAGGAAAACGCTGAACACCATCTTTGTTTTCTACCTGTCAACTGTCAGTTTAGCATCTTTGTTCTCTACCTGTCAACTGTCAGTTTAGCATCTTTGTTTTCTACCTGTCAACTGTCAGTTTAGACTGCTCGCCGGCTCCTCATCACCACTTCAAGATGGCGGCCCAATTTCTCGCGTCACAGCAGCCAATGCTGTGTCTACTTTATAACATGTCTACGGTCAGTGCTCATGCGGTGGGGTGAGCATAAAGGTGTTTAGCAGGTAAGGCAGCGGACTCTCCCCAAATTATAATAAACACCTCCCAGTCAACTACTAGTAACATCACTATGAGCCCGTTTACGTTCTACAAACATAAGCAGCAGCTCAGCTCGCTTGCAATCCTTAAGGTGAAGGCTAATTAGCTTTTAGCATAACGTTAGCTCATTTTGCAGTGTGTGTGTGCGTGCTTGTGCGTGTTACGGACAGCAAAGTCCTGTCTGTCTGAGACAAAGACAAGCATTATTGACCTACAGTTAACAACTAAGTTATTTCACTTTACCTTTTTCTGTGTTGATTGAGCTGTGTTGAAGCAGCAAAAAAGGACATTATGTTAAATGAAGAGTTTCCTGAAGCTGTCTCTGATAGTTGTTATAATAATGTAACTGCATCATAAAGCCTACATGAACTCCATGGTGTTCAGGGATTAATAGTCTCTCCTATTGCTATTGCACTATTTGTTCAGCTAAAAAATTAAGCATGATGCCCGGGACCCCAAAAGGGACAAGCGGTAGAAAATGGATGGATGGATGCGAGTTGAACGTATGTCAGCATGTGGCCGCACTTGTAACTCTTTTTTTCAAACGCTTATTGCAAACGCTTACTTACAGTAAGTCATTCATTTGATTTAGTAAGTCATTATTTTGTCATTATTTTGACTTAGTAAATTACTTACTAAGTTATAATAATGACATACTTAGTATCTCAGATAACTAGGACTTTTTTGTTTTTAAAAATATAGAGATATATATCGTATATCGCCATTCAGCAAATGGAGCGGAAAATACAACCAAAAATTGTAGGCTTCTTCATTCGACGAAGCCGGCCTACTTCACCACAGTTTGTAGTCTATTGCCCCCCAGACTGTGGTGGCAGCGATGAGATGGAGACGTGATGGCGACAGGCTGAGTTACACTGTTCCTTACACCCACCTACCTCCTTCCCCGGTCTGTCCGCCGGAGAGACACCACCTTAACTAACACATTTTCTGGGGGAAACACTGAGACATGAATTAGCAGACATGAATTGGCAGACATGAATTAGCAAACATGAATTAGCAGACATGAATGAGCAGACATGAATTAGCAGACATGAACTAGCAGACATGAATTAGCAGACATGAATTAGCAGACATGAACTAGCAGACATGAATTAGCAGACATGAATTAGCAGACATGAATAAAGTCTGTAGAGAAGTTTAGTTTTCAGACTAAGTCATACATGAATGAACTTTTGCTGTCTCTTATTATTTATTCTGTTATTTCCATCAAGGATGTATTTATTATTGTAGTTTCCATCAAGGATGTATTTATTATTGTAGTTTCCATCAAGGATGTACGACCTAAAAAAAAGTCCTAATTGTGTTTGATGTAGGACTTTTGGATTGAAATGTCCATTTTGTGAGTTCATCACATCTGCAGACGTGTTGTTTTTTAATCTTTAATCTCTCTGACACGTTCTACTTCAAAAGTACGACAAAAGCAGTGACGACTAACTCCCAACAAATAAACATCAGGAGAAGCAGTGACTAATAACTCCCAACAAATACACATCAGGAGAAGCAGTGACGACAAACTCCCAACAAATACACATCAGGAGAAGCAGTGACGACTAACTCTCAACAAATACACATCAGGAGAATCAGTGACTAGTGACTAATAACTACCAACAAATAAACATCAGGAGAAGCAGTGACTACTAAAAATGAAACATGTTTCAAGGTGCAGCGGCTTGTATTTTGCTGCGGTGCCACAATGTAGCTGAAAGTCTTCATTGATTGTTTTCATACATTTCTATTCAGTTGTTTTGCAAACATGATGTTTGACACACAACATGAATGGTGTTGCAGCTAAACAAAAAACATGATGTTTGACACACAACATGAACGTTGTTGCAGCTAAACAGCAAACATGATGTTTGACACACAACATGAACATTGTTGCAGCTAAACAACAAACATGATGTTTGACACACACAACATGAAGTTTGTTGCAGCTAAACAACAAACATGATGTTTGACACACACAGCATGAAGGTTGTTGCAGCTAAACAACAAACATGATGTTTGACACACACAACATGAAGGTTGTTGCAGCTAAACAACAAACATGATGTCTGACACACACAGCATGTAGGTTGTTGCACCTAAACAACAAACATGATGTTTGACACACACAACATGAAGGTTGTTGCAGCTAAACAACAAACATGATGTTTGACACACACAACATGAAGGTTGTTGCAGCTAAACAACAAACGTGATGTTTGACACACACAACATGAAGGTTGTTGCAGCTAAACAACAAACTTGATGTTTGACACACACAGCATGAAGGTTGTTGCAGCTAAACAACAAACATGATGTTTGACACACAACATGAAGGTTGTTGCAGCTAAACAACAAACTTGATGTTTGACACACACAGCATGAAGGTTGTTGCAGCTAAACAACAAACATGATGTTTGACACACAACATGAAGGTTGTTGCAGCTAAACAAACACGATGTTTGACAAACAACATGAAGGTTGTTGCAGCTAAACAACAAACAACAACATGAAAGTTGTTGCAGCTACACAACAAACAACAACCTGCAGGTTGTTGCAGCTACACAACAAACAACAACATGAAGCTTGTTGCAGCTACACAACAAACAACAACATGAAGGTTGTTTCAGCTACACAACAAACAACAACATGAAGGTTGTAGAAGATCCTACAACATCAACAAAAGAACTGGACATGTATGAGTATCAAGAGCACGCCACAACAGAGACTGATATGGAGATAGACCCTGATAATAATTGTTTCTCTGCGATTGTAAAAAACTGTAATTATTTTACCTGTGAACAATATGAAAGCAGTGTAAAATCAGAAGATAGTCTGTCAATAATACATTTCAATAGTCGAAGCATGTACACTAGCTTTGAGGCTATCAAGGATTACTTGAAATAATTTAGTCATCCATTTATCATTAATGCAATTACTGAAACCTGGTTCAACAATGATAAAGGTATTGATTTTAGTCAGAATAAATAAAACAGGAGGAGGGGTCGCATTGTACATTCATAAATATGTTACATTTAAAGTTTTAACAAACATGACCAAAGCGAGTCGATGGATTATTTGAATGTTTAACAGTGGAAATCCTAAATGACAAAAAGACAAATCTCTTCATGAGCTGTGTATACACGGCACCTGGTTCAAGCATAGAAACTTTCAATGAGTGGATGGGTAAACTATTTTCCTCTGTGAACCATAAAACCATATTTATCTGTGGTGATTTTAACATTAATTTGTTAAACTCAACCAAGCAAAAACATGTTGATGACTTCATTGACACAATGGACAGCTTGTCTCTATATCCAACCAAAACCAAGCAGAATAACAACACATAGTGCCACAATCATTGACAACATTGTTACTAACATTATGGGACATCAAGTCACCAATGGTCTATTTATATGTGATATCCCTGACCATTTACCTGTTTTTACTTTATATGACTGTCATCTCAAGAAAACCAAAGACACTATGGCAAAAATCTCTAAACAAATAACAACTGAGGAAACAATCTGTGCCCTAAACAATAGTTTAGCAGTTCAGGATTGGATTGCAGCATACAGAGAACCAAATGTGGACAGTGCTTATTGTAATTTTTTAGACATCTTTACTTCCCTGCATAATAAACATTACCCCGTGAAAGAATATTTTATAAAAGGAAAAAATTAAAATAGCCCTTGGATCACAAAAGGGATAATTAATGCCTGTAAAAAGAAAAACAATCTCTACAAACTTTTCATCAAAATAAAAGCAAAAGAAGTCGAACAACGATACAAGAAGTACAAAAATAGATTAACTGATATTATAAGAACAAGCAAACGGTTATATTATCAAAAAAATATATATATGAAAACAAAAACAATATAAAAGGAACTTGGGATGTTTTGAATAGTCTAATCAAACAATGATATTCAAAGTTGACATATCCTGATTACTTTATTGATGAAAACGGTGAAGATTATAATATGAGTAATGTAGTGAATAAGTTATATAGTTTTTTTGTAAATGTTGGTCCTAAATTGGCTGTTGATATCCCAGACAATGGAGTTACAAAATCAACTATTGAACAGAATTCTTCGTCATTCTTCTTCTCAGCTACAAATGAGCAGGAAGTGACAAACATTGTGCTGAAGTGTAAAAGTAAGTGCTCCACTGACTGCCAGGATATCAACATGATATTGGTTCAAAAAGTAATACTGAATATTGTAAAACCCTTAACTTATATATGTAACCTATCATTCTAGACTGGCTGCTTTCCAAGTCAAATGAACATCGCTAAGGTAACTCCGCTCTTCAAAAGTGACAGCAAACACGCTTTCCCCAATTACAGATCAATCTCTCTTTTGCCTCAGTTCTCAAAAATCTTAGGGAAACTATTTAACTCTCGACTTGAATCTTTTCTTGAGAAGCATCATATAATCAATGACGGTCAGTATGGTTTTAGGTCCAAACGAACAACCTCAATGGCGATAACTGAAGCTATTGAAGAAATTACTAATGCACTGGAGCATAAAAGATATGCAGTTGGTATTTTTATTGATCAAAAGAAAGCCTTTGATACCATTAATCATTCAATTCTACTAGATAAAATGGGAAGATATGGAATTAGGGGGCTGGCTGGTGACTGGTTAAAAAGTTATTTAACAGGGAGGGTAAAGTTTGTTAAAATGGGTCAATTTTTATCTGATACTCTTGGCGATGCTTGTGGTGTCACCCAAGGGTCCGTGTTGGGACTAAAACTGTTTAATGTATACATTAATGATATGTTTAATACAAACCCTGTTTCCTTATGAGTTGGGAAATTGTGTTAGATGTAAATATAAACGGAATACAATTATTTGCAAATCATTTTCAACCCATATTCAATTGAATGCACTACAAAGACAAGATAGTTGATGTTCAAACTCATAAACTTTATTTTTTTTTTGCAAATAATAATTAACTTAGAATTTCATGGCTGCAACATGTGCCAAAGTAGTTGGGAAAGGGCATGTTCACCACTGTGTTACATGGCCTTTCCTTTTAACAACACTCAGTAAACGTTTGGGAACTGAGGAGACACATTTTTTAAGCTTCTCAGGTGGAATTCTTTCCCATTCTTGCTTGATGTACAGCTTAAGTTGTTCAACAGTCCGGGGGTCTCCGTTGTGGTATTTTAGGCTTCATTATGTGCCACACATTTTCAATGGGAGACAGGTCTGGACTACAGGCAGGCCAGTCTAGCACTCTTTTACTATGAAGCCACGTTGATGTAACACGTGGCTTGGCATTGTCTTACTGAAATAAGCAGGGGCGTCCATGGTAACGTTGCTTGGATGGCAACATATGTTGCTCCAAAACCTGTTTGTACCTTTCAGCATTAATGGCATACATGGCTGCCCATGTCTTGGGCACTAATACACCCCCATACCATCACACATGCTGGCTTTTCAACTTTGTGCCTATGACAATCCGGATGGTTCTTTTCCTCTTTGGTCCGGAGGACACGACGTCCACAGTTTCCAAAAACAATTTGAAATGTGGACTCGTCAGACCACAGAACACTTGTCCACTTTGTATCAGTCCATCTTAGATGAGCTCAGGCCCAGCGAAGCCAACGGCGTTTCTGGGTGTTGTTGATAAACGGTTTTCGCCTTGCATAGGAGAGTTTTAACTTGCACTTACAGATGTAGCGACCGACTGTAGTTACTAACAGTGGGTTTCTGAAGTGTTCCTGAGCCCATGTGGTGATATCCTTTACACACTGATGTCGCTTGTTGATGCAGTACAGCCTGAGGGATCGAAGGTCACAGGCTTAGCTGCTTACGTGCAGTGATTTCTCCAGATTCTCTGAACTCTTTGATAATATTATGGACCGTAGATGGTGAAATCCCTAAATTCCTTGCAATAGCTGGTTGAGAAAAGTTTTTCTTAAACTGTTCAACAATTTGCTCACATATTTGTTGACAAAGTGGTGACCCTTGCCCCATCCTTGTTTGTGAATGACTGAGCATTTCACGGAATCTACATTTATACCCAATCATGGCACCCACCTGTTCCCAATTTGCCTGTTCACCTGTGGGATGTTCCAAATAAGTGTTTAATGAGCATTCCTCAACTTTATCAGTATTTATTGCCACCTTTCCCAACTTCTTTGTCACGTGTTGCTGGCATCAAATTCTAAAGTTAATGATTATTTGCAAAAAAAAAAAAAGTATACTATTTGCAGACGACACAAATATATTCTACAGTAGTGATGACTATAATGATCTCATAAATACAGTAAACACAGAACTAAACATAGTAAAAAAATGGATGGACACAAATAAATTATCTTTGAATATAAATAAAACTAAGATAGTGATGTTTGGAAATCGCTACATAACGTCTGAACAGAAAATAAGTATTGATGGTACCCAAATTGAAATCGTAAATGAGAATAAATTTTTGGGAGTAATAATTGATAGTAAAATATCACGGAAAACTCATGTCAGACACATTAAAACAAAAATCTCCAAAAGCCTCTCAATTATAAACAAAGCAAAACTATACCTCAATGAAAATGCACTCCGAACTCTATACTGCACCTTGGTACTCCCATACCTTACATACTGTGTTGAAGTATGGGGGAATACTTACCACAACACAATTCATCCTCTGATCATATTACAGAAAAGAGCAGTGTGGATCAATCACAACGTTGGTTATTTAGAACATACTCATAATCTGTTTATGCAATCAAAGTTGCTCAAATTTGATGACCTTGTTCAATATAATACATTAATAATCTTATATAAAGCATTTAACAAATTATTGCCGCCCAATCTACAACGTTTTTTTATAAAACGAGTGCAGGCTCATACTGTAACTTGAGAGGCTTTGGATATTTCTTATTGCCGAGAGCTCAAACCACTCGTAAACGTTTTTGTGTGTCTGTATGCGGAGTAAAACTATGGAACAAACTGGACTTACAACACAAGCAATGCCAAACTATTAATCGATTTAAACTATTATACAAACATGGTGTCTGGTTCAAATATAGAGATGAGTGTCTTTAATTTGACCTCCTGCTATACTCTGTCTCAAAGTGTTAACGTGCTCAATGTTTCCTTACCATTATTGCTATGTTGTCTATTACCATTATTGCTATGTTGTTTATTACCATTGTTGGTATATTCATTATTCCTACATTGTTTATACAAATTATTGTTACAGTGTAATAATTATTGTTACCTGTGGTAATGCCACTATGATACAACATCTGTATTATAATCCTTGAACAAAGTAAGAGTGAAACTCATGTGAATAATCACTGAATGGAGAACTGGGGGTGGGATTAAATAAATTATCTTCTTCCCACTCCCTTTCAGGCAATACTGGACAATTATGTACATACTATACATTACCTTTTGCACTATATTAATGTATATTATTAGGTTTTGTCAACTTGGTACTTTTTATGTCATTGCCTGAAATAAATAAATAAATGGGAAAAAAAAAAAGGAAAAAAATGAAAGGTTGTTGAAGCTACACAACAAACAACAACATGAAGGTTGTTGCAGCTACAAAACAAACAACAACATGAAGGTTGTTGCAGCTACACAACAAACAACAACATGAAGGTTGTTGCAGCTACACAACAAACAACAACATGAAGGTTGTTGCAGCTAAACAACAAACAACATGTCGTGATGAAGTAAAGTTTAGACAAGTTCATTTATGATTGGACTTGTAGTTTGTTATTACTTTGTGTCCTGACCCCCTCACCCCCCCCCCCCTCGCCCCACACGGGCCCGCCCCGCCCCCAATCCTGACCTCCATTTCCCTGTCGGTCACCGTGTGGCAAATCCCAAAAGCCTCCAGCATCGCCATGGCGACCGGCTTCAGCGCAGCAGATGGCCTGAGAGTGCAGCGCGCCAATTCAAGTGCGCACGGGAAAGTGGGTCAGGATGGGGAGAGGAGGGGTGGGAATGTGGGGGTAGGGGGTTGCACGCCTGTACGCACTCAGCACTTCCCTCATGCCTCAGCACTCACCTTGCAGCGCTTTATTACCTAACACCCTCCCCTCCCCACATGAAAAACATTTATTACATTAAAATATGTCAATGGAGGCTGACCCCCCCTACATTAAAACAGTGTATAGGTGAGAGACTGACCCCTTACATTAAAACAGTGTACAGGTGAGAGACTGATCCATGAATAAAATACATATATTAAAGTGTTCTACTTTATGTGTGATGACACAATGAAATATAACACATTTAATAAAGTGTTCACTTAATGTGTGATGACACCATTAAATATAATGAATATATTAAAGTTTTACACCTTGTGTGATGACACCATGAAATATAATAAATATATTAAAGTGTTACACTTTATGTGTGATGACACCATGAAATATAATAAATATATTAAAGTGTCCAGAGAATCTGGAGAAATCACTGCACGTAAGCCATGATATTACGCACCTTGGATCCCTCAGGCGGTACAGCATCAAAAAGCGACATCGGTGTGTAAAGGATATCACCACATGGGCTCAGGAACACTTCAGAAAACCACTGTCAGTAACTACAGTTGGTCGCTACATCTGTAAGTGCAAGTTAAAACTCTACTATGCAAAGCCAAAGCCATTTATCAACAACACCCAGAAACGCTTCGCTGGGCCCGAGCTCATCTAAGATGGACTGATGCAAAGTGGAAAAGTGTTCTGTGGTCTGACGAGTCCACATTTCAAATTGTTTTTGGAAACTGTGGACGTTGTATCCTCCGGAACAAAAAGGAAAAGAACCATCCAGACTTTTCTAGGCGCAAAGTGTAAAAGGTAGCATGTGTGATAGTATGGGGGTGTATTAGTGCCCAAGGCATGGGTAACTTACACATCTGTGAAGGCACCATTAATGCTGAAAGGTACATACAGCTTTTGGAGCAACATATGTTGTTATCATGGACACCCTGCTTATTTCAGCAAGACAATGCCAAGCCACATGCTACAACAGTGTGGCTTCATAGTAAAAGAGTGTGGCTACTAGACTGGCCTGCCTGTAGTCCAGACATTGAAAATGTGTGGTGCAATATGAAGGCTAAAATATCAGAAGGGAGACTGTTGAACAACTTAAGCTGTACATCAAGCAAGAATGGGAAATAATTACACTTCAAAAATGTGTCTCCTCAGTTCCCAAACCTTTACTGAGTGTTGTTAAAAGGAAAGGCCATGTAACACACTGGTAAAAATGCCTTTTTTGCAATGTGTTGCTGCCATTAAATTCTAAGTTCATGATTATTTGCAAAAAATAACAGTTTCTCAGTGTGAACATGAAATATCTTGTCTTTGCAGTCTATTCAATTGAATATAAATTGAAAAGGATTTGCAAATCATTGTATTCTCTTTTTATTTACCATTTACACAACGTGACAACTTCACTGCTTTTGTACTTTGTATATGAATACATGAATAATTTGAAATAAAGTACATGTATAAAATAGTAGTAATAAAGTAAGTACATGTATAAAATAGGAGTAATAAAGTAAGTACATGTATAAAATAGTAGTAATAAAGTAAGTACATGTATAAAATAGCAGTAATAAAGTAAGTACATGTATAAAATAGCAGTAATTGTTACGATCCGCTGCCCGGATCATAGTTTGTTTATGTTTGAGTCACATGTTTTCAGCACCTTGATTTTGTTTGTGTTCAGTTGCCATGTCAACTGATTACGTTCACCTGCCTCTGGTTAGTGTTCGGGACGCGCACCTGTTGCCCGGGCACTAATCAGAGGGCTATTTAGTCTTTGCTCTGGCCTCACTCGGTCTGGCTTCCTAGTTTGTTCCCATACAACTAATAACGACTACTTAGATTTCATGCTATGCTATTTTTTCCTGCTAGCTCCCACGCTAGTCCTTTTGTTTTGCCTTTTGTGCTACGTGCATGTTTTTTTGTTATTCACCATATGATTTATATTTAAAATAAATCATTTTCCTACCTGCAAGCTGTGTCCGAAGCCGTCTGCATCCTTGGGAGAACCACATCCGCATCACTATGCGACCCAGTCGTTTCAGTAGGAAGCCAGCAGAAGACAACGAGGAGTGGGACGAAGGTACGCTCATGGTGTTGCGAGCGATGGAAGCCGAGACGCTTCGCTATTCGACGGAGGAGAGGTCGAAACTCATGTGGGGAGCTGGAGGCTCTCTTATCCCCATCGACTCCCTCTGGTCGGAAGACATCGCCGCTACACCGCAGTACCGTGCGCGCCGTCAAAGACGGAAGCCGGCCAGAAGGTCTTTCCCTCGCCGCCAAGACGCGCCGCTCCTGCAAACTCCTCCCCCGGACCGAAGCAAGCGACATGCAGCTCAAACTTCCCCTCCTCAGATGTTTGGCAACCCAATCGACCACTTTGCCAAACATTTCTCCGATTGGGCTGTCAGTCACATGGACAGCATCAACAATGACGTCATTTCATTGGCGCCCCCCGAAGAGGTAACTCCGCCCACTCCCGATGACGTCATTGAGCAAGATTTTTTTTTTCCATCTGCTTCTTTCTGTCAGCCAATGCCAAATAACTTTTATTCCAAGATAAAACATTATCAGGACATTTTTATTAAGTGTAAGTCTAGTCAGTCACATTCTGATTTTCAGACTCCACCTCCAGTGAATTTGGTTCCGCCCCCAGTGACTATTGCTCCGCCCACTGCACATATTTTTCCCCCCTGTGCTCCCACCCAATCTCAAGTGAGGAGTGATAATAGTCAATTTGGACAATTTAAAGAGGAGTATACCCCCCTCCATACCTCCCCCCACCCACCCTTGAAGACGGTTCCAAACCGCAAAGAGCGCGTCTGGTATCCGCGTCTTGAGGGGGGGGCTAGTACTGGGAACTGTGCTAGTGCGGTGGCACAACTTCGGCATGCTAAGCCGCAACCCCCTGCACGGCCACCGCCACCAGTCTTTCGGCGTGCTAAGCCGCAACCTCCTGCACGGCCACCGCCACCAGTCTTTCGGCGTGCTAAACCGCAACCTCCTGCACGGCCCCCGCCACCATTTTTTTGGCGTGCTAGGCGGCAACCTCCTGCACGACCACCGCCACCAGTTTTTCGGCGTGCTAAACCGCAACCCCCTGCACGGCCACCGCCACCAGTCTTTCAGCGTGCTAAGCCGCAACCTCCTGCACGGCCACCGCCACCAGTCCTTTGGCCTGCTAAGCCACAACCGCCAGCTAGGCCACCTCCAGCTGCACCTTGGCTAGCACCTGTTCCTGCACCTCGGCTGACACACCAAGCTTCGTCTCCTGTACCTCCACCACGCCAAGCTCCACCATGCCAAGTTCCTCGGCTGGTTCCCACACCAGCGCCGGCTCCAAGGCTGGTTCCCACACCAGCGCCGGCTCCAAGGCTGGTTTCCACACCAGCGCCGGCTCCAAGGCTGGTTCCCACACCAGCGCCGGCTCCAAGGCTGGTTCTCACACCAGCGCCGGCTCCAAGGCTGGTTCCCACACCAGCGCCGGCTCCAAGGCTGGTTCCCACACCAGCGCCGGCTCCAAGGCTGGTTCCCACACCAGCGCCGGCTCCACGGCTGGTTCCCACACCAGCGCCGGCTCCACGGCTGGTTCCCACACCAGCGCCGGCTCCACGGCTGGTTCCCACACCAGCGCCGGCTCCACGGCTGGTACCCACACCAGCGCCGGCTCCACGGCTGGTACCCACACCAGCGCCGGCTCCACGGCTGGTACCAGAACCTGCACCTGCTCCACGGCTGGTACCAGAACCTGCACCTGCCTCCACGGCGACGACGTCTCCTCCTGCCTCCACGGCGACGACGTCTCCTCCTGCCTCCACGGCGACGACGTCTCCTCCTGCCTCCACGGCGACGTCGGCTCCTCCTGCCTCCACGGCGACGTCGGCTCCTCCTGCTTCCACGGCGACGTCGGCTCCTCCTGCTTCCACGGCGACGTCGGCTCCTCCTGTTTCCACGGCGACGTCTGCTCTCTCCTCGTCTTCGTCTCAGCGACCTCGAGTGGTCTGGCTGCGCAAGCGGCGCTCTCGGAGGTTTGTTTATGGACGCCAGTGGCGCAAACAGCAGCGACACCCGAGACGTAGTCGTAGAACTCTCCGGCTGCTGAACTTCTGGCGCCACTCACGCCCACCTTCTCGGCAGCCACGAATGTGGCCTTTCCGTGGTCGCCCGCCTCGCCTGCGGCAGCGGCGTTCCACTCGCCGCCGCCACCTGACTCTTCCCCGGTGGATTCGGGGACACGTGGCCTGGCGACCCACCACCAAATCCTCCCTCCACCCTCCCTGGACTCTTGAACTGTTTCTTGTTTTTTTGGGTTCTAGTTTTATTTCGTGTCAAGGGACATCTGGAATCTGTCCTTTAAGGGGGGGGGGGGGGGGGGTACTGTTACGATCCGCTGCCCGGATCATAGTTTGTTTATGTTTGAGTCACATGTTTTCAGCACCTTGATTTTGTTTGTGTTCAGTTGCCATGTCAACTGATTACGTTCACCTGCCTCTGGTTAGTGTTCGGGACGCGCACCTGTTGCCCGGGCACTAATCAGAGGGCTATTTAGTCTTTGCCCTGGCCTCACTCGGTCTGGCTTCCTAGTTTGTTCCCATACAACTAATAACGACTACTTAGATTTCATGCTATGCTATTTTTTCCTGCTAGCTCCCACGCTAGTCCTTTTGTTTTGCCTTTTGTGCTACGTGCATGTTTTTTTGTTATTCACCATATGATTTATATTTAAAATAAATCATTTTCCTACCTGCAAGCTGTGTCCGAAGCCGTCTGCATCCTTGGGAGAACCACATCCGCATCACTATGCGACCCAGTCGTTTCAGTAATAAAGTAAGTACATGTATAAAATAGTAGTAATAAAGTAAGTACATGTATAAAATAGTAGTAATAAAGTAAGTATGAATAGTAGAAAGAGGAATAAGGTGAAGTAGGTGTTGAACATGTGATGTTATGTAAACACGGCAGGGAGAGTCCATCTAAAGCAAACACTTTGTTGATGTTTAACTCCTGGCCACACCATGACATCATCACACTTCTTTCACCCCAAACTTAACTCCTGGCCACACCATGACATCATCACACTTCTTTCACCCCAAACTTAACTCCTGGCCACACCATGACATCATCACACTTCTTTCACCCCAAACTTAACTCCTGGCCACACCATGACATCATCACACTTTTTTCACACTAAACTGCTCAGGTTAGGAGTTACGACCACACAAGGTAAGTCACATTGAATATGTTCATTATTATTATTTTCATATGTGCTTGTTAAGATGTCAGCAAAGTCCATCAATCAAATATGAACAACCCTGTCCTCCACATGACACAAACATGTATTACATGTAGTTGTGTAGTCTGTAAACCTAGTTGTGTAGACTGTGTGTAGTGTATCAACATAGTTGTGTAGTTTGTGTGTAGTGTGTAAACCTAGTTGTGTAGTATGTGTAGTGTGTAAACCTAGTTGTGTAGTCTGTGTGTAGTGTGTAAACCTAGTTGTGTAGTCTGTGTGTAACGTGTAAACCTAGTTGTGTAGTTTGTGTGTAGAGTGTAAATCTAGTTGTGTAGTTTGTGTGTAGTGTGTCAACTTAGCTGTGTAGTTTGTGTGTAGTGTGTCAACTTAGTTGTGTAGTTTGTGTGTAGTGTGTCAACCTAGTTGTGTAGTTTGCGTGTAGTGTGTCAACCTCGTTGTGTAGTTTGTGTGTAGTGTGTCAACCTAGTTGTGTAGGACAGCAGCTAAGTGTGTGTCTTTTGACTACCTGGTTAAAAAAGTGTGAGACATCTCCTTCTCTCCTTCAATGTCATAACTTCCAGCTACAATGACTACAACACAATGATAAAGTTGCCATGGAAGTGAGAGCGCTGCAAGTTACACCGAGTACCAAAACACAGGAAATGATTATGGTCTTTATGCAGTTTGTCCCATGAAGCAACTGTCTTTTGTCCAGTGATGCAACTGACTTGTGTCCCATGATGCAACTGTCATTATGGTGGTACTTAATGAATACTTAGGTCTACTACACTACTGTATTTAATGTTGTCATTATGGTGGTACTTAATGAATGCTAAGGTCTACTACACTACTGTATTTAGTATTGTCATTAAAGTTAAAGTTAAAGTTAAAGTACCAATGATTGTCACACACACACTAGGTGTGGCGAAATTATTCTCTGCATTTGACCCATCACCCTTGATCACCCCCTGGGAGGTGAGGGGAGCAGTGGGCAGCAGCGGTGGCCGCGCCCGGGAATCATTTTCGGTGATTTAACCCCCAATTCCAACCCTTGATGCTGAGTGACAAGCAGGGAGGAAATGGGTCCCATTTTTATAGTCTTTGGTATGACTCGGCCGGGGTTTGAACCCACAACCTACCGATCTCAGGGCGGACACTCTAACCACTGGTGATACTTAATGAATACTTAGGTCTACTATGCTACTTAATGTTCTACTTGCAGAGACAAGAGTTGCCTGAGGTGGTGTAAATAGTTTGGCAAACAGTGAAATAAAACTTTCCACACACACACACACACACACGCACATCTTCATCCACAGTTGGCTTTCATCTCAAAAGGAGGCGGAGCTTCCAGCAGTAAAGCCACTTACAGAGTGTGTGTGTGTGTGTGCGTGTGTGTGTGTGTGTGTGTGTGTGTGTGTGTGTGTGTGTGTGTGTGTGTGTGTGTGTGTGGTTCAGATCACATGTGCTTCATTTTAAAAAAGTGTTTTTCCTTCAAAGAGCAGAAATGTTCCAGTCTCCATTTGCCATGAAGCAAACACTTAACGCCATATTTGACAGAAATATATTTTTATGTCTACATTATTCATATACATCTTCTTTTACTATAGCATCATTATTTACTACATTCTTTTATATAGCATCATTATTTACTACATTCTTTTATATAGCATCATTATTTACTACATTAATTTACATAACATCATTATTTACTACATTCTTTTATATAACATCATCTTTTACTACATTCTTTTATAAAGCATCATTATTTACTACATTATTTTATATAACATCATACTTTACTACATTATTTTATATAGCATCATTATTTACTGCATTCTTTTATATAACATTATATTTTACTACATTATATATATACAGGCTGTGTATATATATATATATATATATATATATATATATATATATATATATATATATGTGCATGTCATATAAATAATAATAATAATAATAATAATGTGTCCACTCAGCAGAAGACTACGTTGTAGTTAGTAACATCAAGTCATAATAATAATAATAATAATAATAATAATAATAATAATAATAATAATGTGTCCACTCAGCATCCCATGTTACTTTGAAACACATTTAAAGGGCCAGCGTCACATAGTTACTTGGAAACAAGTATAAAGGGCCAGTATCACATAGTTACTTAGAAACAGATTTAAAGGGTCAGCGTCACATAGTTACTTGGAAACAAGTATAAAGGGCTAGTATCACATAGTTACTTAGAAACACATTTAAAGGGTCAGCGTCACATAGTTACTTATAAACACATTTAAAGGGCCAGCGTCACATAGTTACTTGGAAACAGGTTTAAAGGGCCAGTATCACATAAGTCACTTAGAAACACATTTAAAGGGCCAGTATCACATAGTTACTTAGAAACACATTTAGAAGGCCAGCGTCACATAGTTACTTGGAAACAGGTTTAAAGGGTCATCGTCCCATAGGTACTTGGAAACACATTTAAAGGGCCGGCATCACATAAGTCACTTAGAAACACATTTAAAGGACCAGCGTCACATAGTTATTTAGAAACACATTTAAAGGGCCAGCGTCACATGTTGTTTGGAAACACATTTAAAGGGCCAGTATCACATTGTTACTTATAAACACATTTAAAGGGCCAGCGTCACATAGTTACTTGGAAACACATGTAAAGGGCCAGCGTCACATAGTTACTTGGAAACAGGTTTAAAGGGTCATCGTCCCATAGGTACTTGGAAACACATTTAAAGGGCCAGCATCACATAAGTCACTTAAAAACACATTTAAAGGGCCAGCATCACATAGTTACTTAGAAACACATTTAAAGGGCCAGCGTCAGATGTTATTTGGAAACACATTTAAAGGGCCAGTATCACATTGTTACTTATAAACACATTTAAAAGACCAGTGTCACATAGTTACTTGGAAACAAGTTTAAAAGGCCAGCGTCACATAGTTACTTAGAAACACATTTAAAGGGCCAGTGTAACATAGTTACTTAGAAACACATTCAAAGGGCCAGTATCACGTAGTTACTTGGAAACACATTTAAAAGGCCAGTATCACATAGTTACTTAGAAACATATTTAAAGGGCCAGCGTCACATAGTTACTTGGAAACGGGTTTAAAGGGCCAGCGTCACATAGTTACATAGAAACACATTTAAAGGGCCAGTATCACATGGTTACTTAGAAACACATTTAAAGGGCCAGTGTCACATGTTACCTGGAAACACATTAAAAGGGCCAGTATCACATAGTTACTTAGAAACACATTTAAAGGGCCAGTGTCACATGTTACTTGGAAACACATTTAAAGGGCCAGTATCACATTGTTACTTAGAAACACATTTAAAGGGCCAGCATCACATAGTTACTTGGAAACACATTTAAAGGGCCAGTATCACATAGTTACTTGGAAACAAATTTAAAGAGCCAGTATCACATAGATACTTGGAAACACATTTAAAGAGCCAGCATCACATAGTTAGTTGGAAACACATTTAAAGGGCCAGCGTCACATACTTACTTAGAAACACATTTAAAGGGCCAGCGTCACATACTTACTTAGAAACACATTTAAAGGGCCAGCGTAACATGTTACTTGGAAAAACATTTAAAGGGCCAGCGTCACATAGTTAGTTGGAAACAGGTTTGAAGGGCCAGCATCACATAGTTACTTAGAATTACATATAAAAGGCCAGTGTCACATAAGTCACTTAGAAACACATTTAAAGGGCCAGCGTCACATACCGTATTTTCCGCACTATAAGGCGCACCTAAAAACCTCAAATTGTGTCAAAAGCTGACAGTGCGCATTATGATCCGGTGCGCCTTATATATGGACAAATATTGAGCCACAACAAACTTTATTTTCATAAAGTTTAGGTCTCGCAACTACGGTAAACAGCCGCCATCTTTTTTGCCCTCGTAGAAGAAGAAGCGCTTCCGCTTCTACTGGAAGCAGCCGCCAACTTCATTTTCCCCCGTAGAAGAAGAAGTTCTTCTTCTACGGTCAGCAGCCGCCCCCGTAGAAGAAGAAGCGCGCGGTGCATGCTGGGATATATAACGTTTCATTTCCATTTGTGTGTTTATGTAAAGACCCCAAAATGGCTCCTATTAAGTATGTTGTCTGTCTAATTATAAATAATGCAGACGAGGCGTGTTGGCTGAGTTCTCAACGTTTACTCACAGCGTGCTCATAACCGCATTCTAACTGCCGACATGGCGAAATACAACAACGCTTCTCAGGGCTACCGCGCATGCTCGTCACTCCCGTTGCATGCTGGGTCGTGTATTTGTTATATTCCCTAGCTCATAACATCACATTAAGAGACACGCTTACGCACTTAATTCAATACTTGCCGTCATTCCGGGTGGATTGACAAAAGAACTCCAGCCGCTAGATATCGGTGTCAACAAAGCTAGACTGCTAACTGCGTGGGAACAGTGGATGACAGAAGGCGAACACACGTTCACCAAGACAGGAAGACGGCGCCGGACGACATACGCCACTATCTGCCAGTGGATTGTAAATGCCTGGGCTGATTCAGTCTCAACTGTCGTCCGAGCTTTCAGGAAGGCAGGAATTGTCACTGAACTGCTGGACAACAGCAGCGGCACTGACTCGATTAATGACGACTTCGACGAGACGGAGCCGGGCATTTTGGATGCTGTATTCACCCAACAAACACTGAAGAAGAAGAATTTGAGGGATTCGTGGATGAGGAATAACTTCATAAAGTGAGCTTTACGTGTTTATTTTGTGTGTTGTGTTGTGTGACATTAACGTTTGAACAACGTTGAGTTATTGATATATTGTTATTGCTCTGCACTATTTTGAGTGCTACTATATTGTGATTGCACTAACGTTTGATTTACCGTAACATGAGTAAATCAGCTGTTTATTCATTTTGGGAGTAAACAGAGTTGTCAGAACGCTGGTTTGTAATCTATTAATAAAGTTTGACTGACCTGACTGTTTTGTTGACATTCCCTTTAGCGCAGCTCCATCTATTTGGATGCATAGGTGTGCCTTATAATCCGGTGCGCCTTATAGTGCGGAAAATACGGTAGTTACTTAGAAACACATTTTAAGTGCCAGCGTCACATGTTACTTGGAAACACATTTAAAGGGCCAGTGTCACAAAGTTAGTTGGAAACACATTTAAAGGGCCAGCGTCACATAGTTACTTAGAAACTAATTTAAAGGGCCAGCGTTACATAGTTAGTTGGAAACAGGTTTAAAGGGCCAGGGTCACATAATTACTTAGAATTACATTTAAAGGGCCAGTGTCACATAAGTCACTTAGAAATACATTTAAATGGCGAGCGTCACATAGATACTTAGAAACACATTTTCAGGGCCAGCGTCACATGTTACTTGGAAACACATTTAAAGGGCCAGCGTCACATAGTTAGTTGGAAACACTTTTAAAGGGCCAGCGTCACGTGACTGATAAAAGAAATGACAAGCACGAAATAGGCAAGAATCAGAAGAGACGAGCAGCGCCACCAAGCAGCAGCTGGTGCAGGACTGAAATGAAAGTGAAAGTAAAGACAGCAGGAGCTGGGATCATCTCCGTGGCGACGCCTCACTCTGTTTAACATTTGGCCGCCACAAGCCTTTATTGAGCCCAAATGGCGTCCCTTCTTCCTCCTGCTGAGGCCCCGCCCACAAGTTTGTGCATGCTGTATATCAATTAAGACTTGAAAAGAGGGAGAACATTTATGGCCACGACCTTTGACCCTCAGGGGCCACAGAGCAAATACTTGTCCGCACACGTTTGGAAGAAAGAAAGAAGTGCAGCTTGTTGCCATCCAAACAATAACGAATAACTAGTTATTGTTTTCCACTCCATGCCAAGTGGAAGTGGAACAAAAGAAGCAGAGGTGAAACTTGCACATTACACCAAAGCTATGTTTATATTTAGTCATTGGTCATTGGTTTATTTATTAATAATTAAATAACATAAGTACATACACCAACAAGATAGTTCATTTATTAATAATTAAAATAAAATAAGTACATTATTATTATTATAAGTACTTACACTAAACAAGATGGAGGTTTGTAGTAATCTATTACTCAATAGTAAAGAGTGATGAAAAGAGTGCAGTACTTGTCTACAACCAGCATGGGTGCCAAGGAAATAATATTACCAATATTCATTTATTGAGAGTTTACAGGCCGATCAATACTTTGTGTCATCGATCCAAGAAAGTAATCCTTGTTGGAGGAAGTCATTGCCAAAGAAGTAATCCTGATAGAAGAAAGTAATCTTGATAAAGAAAGTAATCCTGATAAAGAAAGTAATTGTAATTGACCAAAGTAACGGTAAGACGATGACGTCACACTGATCCACGATCAATGATCCACAATCAATGATCCACAATCAATGATCTACAATCAATGATCTTCTGTTTGATGTTTGGACATGCAACATGTTGATAATATATTTCACGTCCACGTGATCAAAAACCTAAGTATATCTCACTGCCCATCCATAAAAGAGGATTATGAAATGAAACAACATTTATGAAGTCATACTTATTAGGAACTAAAGTGCTTCTCTGGTCGTCATTTCTGCATCTCCCCCTAGTGGCCACACATGACACTGCAACATGTATTAGGAATTAAAGTGCAGCACGTGGTCATTGCTGCATCGCCCCTAGCGGCCACACGTGACACTGCAACATGTATTAGGAACTAAAGTGCTTCTTTTGTCGTCATTGCTGCATCGACCCCTAGCGGCCACACATGACACTGCAACACGTATTAGGAACTAAAGTGCTTCTCTTGTCGTTATTGCTGCATCACCCCCTAGTGGCCACACATGACACTGCAACATGTATTAGGAACTAAAGTGCAGCACGTGGCCATTGCTGCATCGCCCCCTAGCGTCCACACGTGACACTGCAACATGTATTAGGAACTAAAGTGCTTCTCTTGTCGTCATTGCTGCATCGACCCCTAGCGGCCACACATGACACTGCAACATGTATTAGGAACTAAAGTGCTTCTCTTGTCGTCATTGCTGCATCACCCCCTAGTGGCCACACATGACACTGCAACATGTATTAGGAACTAAAGTGCAGCACGTGGTCATTGCTGCATCGCCCCCTAGAGGCCACACATGACACTGCAACATGTATTAGGAACTAAAGTGCTTCTCTTGTCGTCATTACTGCATCGCCCCCTAGTGACCACACATGAAACTGCAACATGTATTAGGAACTAAAGTGCTTCTCTTGTCGTTATTGATGCATCACCCCCTAGTGGCCACACATGACACTGCAATATGTATTAGGAACTTAAGTGCACCATGTAGTCATTGCTGCATCGCCCCCTAGCGGCCACACATGACACTGCAACATGTATTAGGAACTAAAGTGCAGCATGTGTTCATTGCTGCATCGCCTCCTAGTGGCCACACATGACACTGCAATATGTACTAGGAACTAAAGTGATTCTCTTGTCGTCAATGCTGCATTTCCCCGTAGTGGCAACACATGACACTGCAACATGTATTCGGAACTAAAGTGCAGCACATGGTCATTGCTGCATCGCCCCCTAGCAGCCACACATGACTCTGCAACATGTATTAGGAACTAAAGTGCAGCATGTGGTCATTGCTGCATCGCCCCCTAGTGGCCACACATGACACTGCAATATGTATTAGGAACTTAAGTGCACCATGTAGTCATTGCTGCATCGCCCCCTAGCGGCCACACATGACACTGCAACATGTATTAGGAACTAAAGTGCAGCATGTGGTCATTGCTGCATCGCCCCCTAGTGGCCACACATGACACTGCAATATGTACTAGGAACTAAAGTGATTCTCTTGTCGTCATTGCTGCATTTCCCCCTAGTGGCAACACATGACACTGCAACATGTATTCGGAACTAAAGTGCAGCACGTGGTCATTGCTGCATCGCCCCCTAGCAGCCACACATGACTCTGCAACATGTATTAGGAACTAAAGTGCAGCATGTGGTCATTGCTGCATCGCCCCCTAGCGGTCACACATGACACTGCACCTCCGTTACACCACTAAGCAAACACTCCAAAAAGCGTAGAAATAGCCAAATCGATGACATGTAAATCGATGATATGTAAATTGATTACATGTAAATCGATGACATGTAAATCGATCATATGTAAATCAATCATATGTAAATGGTTGACATGTAAACGGATGGCGTGCTGCCGCGCACATGCGCAGTGCGGACGAGCTGAAACAATGAGAGGAGCAGCGACTCACCTTGGACGCGCAGCGCCGAGAAGAGCACGTAAATCCCCGCAAGCACGAGCGCCATCGCCGCCTCCTTGCTACGCACAAAGAGCGGCCGGAGGTGCAGAATGTAGAGGTAGTACTACAACTAGTACTACTACTAGTTAACTAGTACTAGTACTGCGAGTATCAGTACCCGATGACTATTCCATCCATGGACTCTTCGATGCTGCAACTTTCCAACACTTCAGCGGGAAAAGGGCTCCTTCCCGCAGCGTCCGAGCCTCCACGTCCCCGCGGTAAAAGGTGGATGTTTCCCGGGAAGACAAAAATCCGATGGTGAAAAGTCCGATCGATCCTGCAGCTCCGAGTCTCCGAGACCGAATGACGGCCCCCCTCCCCTCCTCACTAGGGGAGCTTGGGATCTGATGACGTCACGGCGGGGGCGGCGCCTCATTGGAAGGAGGGAAAGTGTATGAATACATGAAAAATAGAGAACTGATTGAAAATTCCTCATGACTTCATTCTAGTCTTATTCATTTTGTGCTGACATTAAAAATACTTGTATATGAATTGTCATGTTTTTCATTTTGCAATTCATTAAAAGATGAGAAAAGATACTTTTAAAATGTGTATTGTTTTCATATTTGTGATGAAAGCGAAATGAAGTAGATATAAAATATAATGATAAGCACTAAATTATGACTTCATTTTTCTAAAAACAATTTAATGCAATAAGTTAATAAAACAAATCCAAAATACTTTCACCGGCCACTACATTAAGTACATTGTTTATCATGTGTATTTTATTTATATTCTACATTTTATTTATATCATAATTTGTTTTTTTACTATACATTTAATTTTTGATGTACAGTTTATTTATATAATACATTGTAGTTATATTATACATGTTATTGATATTATACATTTTATTTATATTATACATTATATCATACATTATATTATACATTATTTATATTATACATGTTATTTATAGTATACATAATTTATATTATACATGGTATTAATATTATAATTCATCTATATTATACATGTTATTTATATTATACATTATTTATACTATACATGTTATTTATATTATACATTATTGATATTACACATGCGGCACAAGCGGTAGAAAATTGATGGATGTTATTTATATAATACATTATTTATCTTATACATCCATCCATCCATTTTCTACCGTATTCCCTTTGGGTACACATTATTTATATTACACTGTGGAGGGGGACGTGGTCTGCGGGCCTGCCTCGGTGCGGGGTGTGAAAGGACCGGCCTCCAAGCACAGCTGGCAGGTGATTGGATTACCCAGCTGGTGCTGATCATCCAATCACCTGCCATGCTTATTAGCAGCAGCCGAGAAGAGACACGGCAGTGAGAGTTGGAGTTTGAGCCAGAAAAGACTGAAAAGTTGAGGAAAAGACATTGCTACACCAGACCCACGGCCTCACGCCAGGATCTTTGTGGTCAGAAGAACCCAGAGGAGGGCAAACTCCACATACACATTTTATTTATATCATACATTATTTATATTATACATTTGATTTATATCGGGCACAGGGGTTAGTGCATGTGCCTCACAATACAAAGGTCCTGAGTAGTCCTGAGTTCAATCCCGGGCTCGGGATCTTTCTGTGTGGAGTTTGCATGTTCTCCCCATGACTGCGTGGGTTCCCTCCGGGTACTCCGGCTTCCTCCCACCGCCAAAAACATGCACCTGGGGATAGGTTGATTGGCAACACTAAATTGGCCCGAGTTAAATGTTAGTGTGAATGTTGTTTGTCTATCAATGTTGGCCCTGCGATGAGGTGGCGACTTGTCCAGGGTGTACTCTGCCTTCCGCCCGAATGCAGCTGAGATAGGCTCCAGCACCCCCGTGACCTCAAAAGGCAAAACCGGTAGGATATGGATGGATGGATGGATTTGATTTATATCATACATTATTTATAAAATACATTATTTGTACTATGCATATTATTTATGTCCGACTTGTCTAGGGTGTACGCCGCCTTCCGCCCGAATGCAGCTGAGATAGGCTGCAGCACCCCCCGCGACCCCAAAGGGAATAAGCGGTAGGAAATGGATGGATGGATGGATTTATACTATAAATGTTATTTATGTCCGACTTGTCAAGGGTGTACCCCGCCTTTCATCTGAATGCAGCTGAGATAGGCTCCAGCACCCCTGCGACCCCAAAAGGGACAAGAGGTAGAAAATGGATGGATGGATGTTATTTATGTCATAAATGATTTATATTATACATTATACATGTTATTTATATCATACATTATACCTGCGGTAGAAAATGGATGGATGGATGGATGTTATTTATATTATGCATTATGCTATACACGTTATTTATTTTTCATTTGTTATTTTTTATTAAATCAACATAAAAAACACTAGATACACTTACAGTTTGTTCACCAACCCAAAAACCCTCCCTCCCCCATTTAAACTCATTCACACTCATTCACACTAATTCTCACTCATTCACACTCATTCACACTCATTCTCACTTATTCACTCATTCACACTCATTCACACTCATTCACACTCATTCTCACTCATTCACACTCATTCACACTCATTCACACTCATTCACACTCATTCACACTTATTCACTCATTCACACTCATTCACACTCATTCACACAAAAGGGTTGTTTCCTTCTGTTATTAATATTCTGCTTCCTACAATATATATCAATACAGTTTGCAAGGGATACACTTATTAATATTAACAATATATAAGGGATGCAGTTATTAATATTAACAATATAACAATACATAAGGGATACAGTTATTTTTATTACCAATATAACAATATATAAGGGATAGAGTTATGAATATGAACAATATAACAATATATAAGGGATACAGTTATTAATATAAAAAATATATAAGGGATACAGTTAAAAATATCAACAATATAACAATATATAAGGGATACAGTTATTAATATTAACAATATAACAATATATAAGGGATACAGTTATTTATATTAACAATATAACAATAAAAAAGGGATACAATTATTATTAAAAATATATAAGGGATACAGTTAAAAAAAATCAACAATATAACAATATATGAGGGATAGTGGTTATTAATATTAACAATAAATAAGGGATACAGTTATTAATATTAACAATAAATAAGGAATGCAGTTATTAATATCAAATCAAATCAAATCAACTTTATTTATAAAGCACATTTAAAATTTACCACAGGGGTAGCCAAAGTGCTGTACAATGAGCAGGTTAAAAGATAAAACGAGTACCGAGCAAACACAACACAACACAAACAGAACATGATAAAAAAATAAATAATTAAAATAGAATTAATAAAAACATAAAAACATAAAAACAGGATCACAGCAGGTGTATTATGGGGCGCCATTGCAGGATGGATATCACTCAGTGTTAAAAGCCATGGAATAAAAGTATGTTTTTAAGAGAGATTTAAAAACAGGAAGAGAGGAGGCTTGTCTAACACTCAGGGGTAGGTCGTTCCAGAGCTTGGGAGCAGCAACGGCGAAAGCTCTGTCACCTCTAAGCTTCAGCCTTGTGTCAGGGACCGTCAACAGCAGCTGATCGGCTGATCTTAAGGATCGGGTGGGGCAGTAAGGCTGAAGGAGGTCGGAGAGATAGGTTGGCGCGAGGTTGTTTAGACATTTAAAAACAAATAAAAGGAGTTTAAAATGTATTCGGTAACGCACAGGGAGCCAGTGAAGGGACGCTAAAATAGGGGTGATGTGCTCACGTCTGCGGGTCTGTGTTAGCAGACGAGCAGCAGAGTTCTGCACGAGCTGCAGGCGGGCGAGGGAGGCCTGGCTAATGCCAACATACAGGGCATTACAGTAATCAAGACGAGTCGAGATAAAAGCGTGGATTAATTTCTCAAGATCATGTCTTGATAAAAGCGGTTTCACTTTCGCTATTTGGCGTAATTGATAAAAGCTTTTTTGAACGACGCTGCTGATTTGTTTTTCGAATTTAAAATCTGAGTCAAACTTTACCCCCAGGTTTGTGACAGAGTCGCTGAGATACGGGGTCAGAGTGCCGAGGTCAACGTTGGGGGAGGGAGAGCGACTTGGACCGAACAACATAACTTCTGTTTTGTCTTCATTTAGGCTCAGGAAGTTAGCTGAAAGCCAGACTTTGATGTCGTGCAGGCAGTCAATAAGACTTTGAACCGTGTTATTTTGTGCCATGGGAAAATAAATCTGGCAATCATCGGCATAAAAATGAAATGCAATACTGTACTTCCTAAAAATAGAACCAAGGGGGAGAAGGTAAAGCGCAAATAAAATTGGGGCAAGGATTGAACCCTGGGGGACCCCATGTGGTAAAGGAGCTGTGGACGACATAAAACTGTCTACTTTTACACAAAAACTCCTGTCGGTTAGGTACGACCGGAACCAGTTGAGGGCGGCGCCCTTAATGCCCACACAGTTCTCAAGACGAGTGATTAAGGTGGCGTGGTCGACGGTGTCGAACGCAGCAGACAGATCTAAAAGCACCAGGACAACATATTTACCAGAATCAGTGGACAGGAGGATATCGTTAAAAACTTTTAGAAGCGCTGACTCTGTGCTGTGGAGGGCTTTAAAACCGGACTGGAACAGCTCAGTGATACCATTATCCTCTAAGAAGGGCAGCAACTGACTGTAGACAACCTTCTCTAATATTTTGGAAATGTATGGAAGATTAGAGATAGGTCTGAAGTTAGAGAGGAGAGAGGGGTCGAGGCTGGGTTTTTTAAGTAGAGGTCGTACCACTGCATGTTTAAACTCTACTGGAACTATTCCAGAAGAGAGGCTACTATTGATAATGTTAAGGACACTTGATCCAATAGTAGCAAGTACCTCCTTAAACAGGCGAGGTGGGAGGGCATCTGCAGGAGAACCAGAGGGCTTCATATGACTAACTGTGTCACTTAAAAAAGAAAAGGACACCGGCTCAAACTGATGGAAAACAGAAGAGAAATGCAGGGGAACAGAAGGGTCATATGAAGGCTGAGATAGACTGGCTCTAGTTGACACAATTTTGTCAGTGAAAAAATGGAGACAATTTTCACAGAATTCAAAAGAAGCATCAAAACCAGCAGATTTGGGAGCATCAATGACAGTGTTAATAGTTTTAAACAGAACTCTGGGGTTGTTACAGTTAGAAGATATAATCTGAGATAGATATATATTCATTTCTGCTTTTACAGTCATCTGAAAGGAAAACAGGCTTTCACAATACAATATAACAATATATAAGGGATACACTTATTAATATTAACAATATAACAATATATAAGGGATACAATTATTAATATTAACAATATAACAATATATAAGGGATACACTTATTATATGAACAATATAACAATACATAAGGGATACACTTATTAATATGAACAATATAACAATACATAAGGGATACACTTATTAATATGAACAATATAACAATATATAAGGGATACACTTATTAATATGAACAATATAACAATATATAAGGGATACACTCATTAATATTAACAATATATAAAGGGATACCGTTATTAATATTAACAATATAACAATATATAAGGGATACAGTTATTAATATGAACAATATATAAGGGATACAGTTATTAATATTAACAATATAACAATATATAAGGGATACAGTTATTAATATGAACAATATAACAATATATAAGGGATACAGTTATTCATATGAACAAAATAACAATATATAAGGGATACAGTTATTAATATGAACAATATAACAATATATAAGGGATACAGTTATTAATATGAACAATATGACAATATATAAGGGATACAGTTATTAATATTAACAATATAACAATATATAAGGGATACAATTGTTAATATTAACAATATATAATGGATACAGTTATTAGAATTAACAATATATAAGGGATACAGTTATATTAACAATACAACAATATATATGGGATGCACTTAATAATATTAACAATATATAAGGGATACAGTTATTAATTTTAACAATATAACAATATATAAGGGATACAGTTATTATTGTATCAATATAACAATATTTAAATTATACAGTTATTCATATTAACAATACAACAATATATAAGGGACACACTTATTAATATTAACAATATAACAATATAAAAGGGATACAGTTATTAATATTAACAATATATAAGGGATACAGTTATTAAAATTAACAATATATAAGGGATACACTTATAAGTTTTAACAATACATAAGGGATACACTTATTAATATTAACAATATATAAGGGATACAGTTAATAATACGAACAATATAACAATATATAAGGGATACAGTTATTAATATGAACAATATAACAATATATAAGGGATACAGTTATTAATATTAACAATATAACAGTATATAAGGGATACAGTTGTTAATATTAACATTATATAAGGGATACCGTTATTAATATTAACAATATAACAATATGTAAGGGATACAGTTATATTAACAATTCAACAATATATATGAGATGCACTTATTAATATTAACAATATATAAGGGATACCGTTATTAATTTTAACAATACAACAATATATAAGGGATACAGTTATTAATATTAACAATATAACAATATTTAAAGGATACAGTTATTCATATTAACAATGCAACAATATATAAGGGACACACTTATTAATATTAATAATATATAAGGGATACAGGTGTTAATATTAACAATATAACAATGTATAAAGGATACAGTTATTAATATTAACAATACAACAATATATAAGGGATACACCTATTAATATTAACAATATATAAGGGATACAGTTATTCATATGAACAATATATAAGGGATACAGTTATCAATATTAACAATATAACAATATATAAGGGATACAGTTATTAATATTAACAATATAAGAATATATAAGGGATACAGTTATTAATATTAACAATATAACAATATATAAGGGATACAGTTATTAATATTAACAATACATAATCAAATCAAATCAAATCAACTTTATTTATAGAGCACATTTAAAATTTACCACAGGGGTAGCCAAAGTGCTGTACAATGAGCAGGTTAAAAGATAAAACGAGTACCGAGCAAACACAACACAACACAAACAGAACACGATAGAAAATAAATAATTAAAATAGAATTAATAAAAACATAAGGGGTACAGTTATTAATATTAACAATATAACAATATATAAGGGATACAGTTTTTAATATTAACAATATATAAGGGACACAGTTATTAATAAGAACAATATATAAGGGATACAGTTATTAAAATTAACAATAAACCATATATAAGGGATACACTTATTAATATTAATATACAAGGGATACACTTGTTAATATTAACAATATATAAGGGATGCAGTTATTAATATTAACAATATATAATGGATACAGTTATTAATATGAACAATATAACAATATATAAGGGATACAGTTATTAATATTAACGATATAACAATATATGAGGGATACAGTTATTAATATTAACAATATAACAATATATAAGAGATACAGTTATTAATATTAACAATATATAAAGGATACAGTTATCAATATTAACAATATAACAATATATAAGGGATACAGTTATTAATATTAACAATATGACAATAAATAAGGGATACAGTTAGTATTAACAATATAACAATATATAAAGGATACACTTATTAATATTAACAATACAACAATATAAAAGGGATATAGTTATTAATATGAACAATATATAAGGGATACAGTTATCAATAATAACAATATATAAGGGATACAGTTATTAATATTAACCATATATAAGGGATACAGTTATTAAAATTAACAATATAACAATATATAAGGGATAAACTTATAAATATTAATATATAAGAGATACACTTATTAATATTAACAATATATAAGGGATGCAGTTATTAATAGTAACAATATATAATGGATACAGTTATTAATATGAACAATATCACAATATATAAGGGGTACAGTTATTAATATTAACAATATAACAATATATAAGGGATACAGTTATTAATATTAACAATATAACAATTTATGAGGGATACAGTTATTAATATTAACAATATATAAGGGATACAGTTATTAATATTAACAATATAACAATATATAAGAGATACAGTTATTAATATGAACAATATATAAGGGATACAGTTATCAATATTAACAATATAACAATTTATAAGGGATGCAGTTAGTATTAACAATATAACAATATATAAGGGATACACTTATTAATATTAACAATAAAACAATATATAAGGGATACACTTATTAATATTAACAATATATAAGGAATGCAGTTATTAATATGAACAATATAACAATATATAAGGGATACAGTTATTAATATGAACAATATAACAATATATAAGGTATACAATTATTAATATGAACAATATAACAATATATAAGGGATACAGTCTGTGATTGTGTGTGCTGCTGGTCCACTAATAGTACTAACCTTTAACAAATAATTTTACTAATTTCCATGTATTACTAGTTTCTATGTACGTTTTTATTATATTTTAATTTATTTTTTGTTCAAGAAAATGTTTTTTTGTTGTTGTTGTTGTTTTAAATAAAGGACATTATATTCACCAGAGCAGGTTGTCAATGAAATTAGATATTTTAAAATCAATCAATCAATTTTTTTTTTTTATTTTTTTTAAATCAATCAATCAATGGGCAGCACGGTGGAAGAGGGGTTAGTGCGTCTGCTTCACAATACGAAGGTCCTGAGTAGTCGTGAGTTCAATCCCGGCCTCGGGATCTTTCTGTGTGGAGTTTGCATGTTCTCCCCGTGACTGCGTGGGTTCCCTCCGGGTACTTCGGCCTCCTCCCACCTCCAAAAACATGCACCTGGGGATAGGTTGATTGGCAACACTAAATTGGCCCTAGTGTGTGAATGTGAGTGTGAATGTTGTCTGTCTATCTGTGTTGGCCCTGCGATGAGGTGGCGACTTGTCCAGGGTGTACCCCGCCTTCCGCCCAATTGTAGCTGAGATAGGCTCCAGCGCCCCCCGCGACCCCGAAGGGAATAAGCGGTAGGAAATGGATGGATGGATGGATGGGATCAATCAATCATTTAATGTTTATTTATATAGCCCTGAATCACGAGTGTCTCAAAGCTGCACAAGCCACAACGACAAAGTTCTTAAAACCAGGTCCAGTCCAGATGATGTCCAGGTCGGGCTCAGCAACACACAACTTAATTTATGTACACACCAATTAGACTTGTGTACCACTCAGTGTTTACATACATCTTTGGAATAAATAATGCACACACCTTCATTTATGTACACACCAAATAGACTTGTGTACCACTCAGAGTTTATATATGTCTTTGTAATAAATAATACACACACCTTCATTTATGTACACATCAATTAGGGAACACAACAACAGATTGCATATCATCTATAAACAAAATTACATTTTCAAAATAAGCATTTGAGAACTTCCCATCTATTTTCATGTTTTTTGGCATCATTATTGGTTTCAAACATATAACTTTCTAAAGTTAAAAAATGCTGAATAAATGTTTTAAAGAAATAATACTAAGTGAATATCTATTTTTGGCCTTAAAAATAAACCTTTTAGCGAGTACTATAATTAAATGGACAAAATCATGACTGTCAAGGAACTCTCCTAAAATAACAGAAACCACATCAAGCCTAATAAACAAACCAATACTTAAACACATTTTTTCAACTTCCACCCAAAAGAAGACACAATATGACAATACCAAAACAAAACAAAGACACAATATGACAATACCAAAACAAAAGAAGAAACAATATGACAATACCAAAACAAAACAGACACAATATGACAATACCAACACAAAAGGAAGACACAATATGGCAATACCAAAACAAAACAAAGACACAATATGACAATACCAAAACAAAACAGACACAATATGACTATACCAAAACAAAACAGACACAATATGACAATACCAAAACAAAAAGACAATATGACAATACCAAAACAAAAAGAAGACACATTATGACAATACCAAAACAAAACAGACACAATATGACTATACCAAAACAAAACAGACACAATATGACAATACCAAAACTAAAAGACAATTTGACAATACCAAAACAAAAAGAAGACACAATATGACAATACCAAAACAAAAAAGGACACAATATGACAATAACAAAACAAAATACATAATATGACAATACCAAAACAAAAAGACACAATATGACAATACCAAAACAAAGGAAGACACAATATGACAATGCCTAAACAAAACAAAGACACAATATGACAATACCAAAACAAAACAAAGACACAATATGGCAATACCAAAACAAAACAAAGACACAATTTGAAAATACCACAACAAAACAAAGACACAATATGACAATACCAAAACAAAGGAAGACACAATATGACAATACCAAAACAAAACAAAGACACAATATGACAATACCAAAACAAAAGAAGACACAATATGACAATACCAAAACAAAAGAAGACACAATATGACAATACCAAAACAAAAGAGGACACAATATGACAATACCAAAACAAAAAAGACACAATAGGACAATACCAAAACAAAAAAGACACAATTTGACAATACCAAAACAAAAGAAGACACAATATGACAATACCAAAACAAAAGAAGACAATATGACAATACCAAAACAAAACAAAGACACAATATGACAATACCAAAACAAAAGACACAATATGACAATACCAAAACAAAAGAAGACACCATATGACAATACCAAAACAAAAAGAAAACACCATATGACAATACAAAAACAAAAAGAAAACACTATGTGACAATACCAACACAAAATAAGACACAATATGACAATACCAAAACAAAAGAAGACACAATATGACAATACCAAAACAAAGGAAGACTTAATATGACAATACCAAAACAAAGGAAGACACAATATGACAGTACCAAAACAAAAGAAGACACAATATGACAGTACCAAAATAAAAGAAGGCACAATATGACAATACCAAAACAAAGGAAGACAAATTATGACAATACCAAAACAAAAGACACAGAATGACAATACCAAAACAAAAGACACAATATGACATTACCAAAACAAAAAGAAGACACAATATGACAATACCAAAACAAAAGGAGACATAATATGACAATACCAAAACAAAGGAAGACACAATATGACAATACCAAAACAAAGGAAGACACAGTATTACAATACCAAAACAAAGGAAGACACAATATGACAATACCAAAACAAAGGAAGACACAATATGACAATACCAAAACAAAAAGACAATATGACAATACCAAAACAAGGGAAGACACAATATGACAATACCAAAACAAAGGAAGACACAATATGACAATGGAACAATTCAATTAATGTTGTTGTCCAACAGGACAGGCGTGTAATACTAAGTGTTTGGATGCAACAATTCCATTAATGTGTGTTGTTTACTGATGGCGCTGATGAGGACAAACATAATCAATATATTGATACATTGATCAATACAGAGAGTTTGCTGATGGAGCTGATGATGACAAACATAATCACAATACAAAGAGTTTGGCGATGGAGCTAATGATGACAAACATAATCAATATATTGAGGAATAATTCAAGATTTGACAATAAATATTTTAGCATACAAGGTTAAGGATTTCCCTTTTCATAATAGCAGAATTTTATCCAGCATACATGTTATTTATATTATACATTATTTATATTGTACATGTTATTCATATTGTACATTATTTATATTATAAATGTTATTTATATTATACATTATTTATATTATACATGATTTATATTATACATGTTATTATATTATACATTATTTATATTATGCATGGTATTTATATTATACATTATTTATATTATACATGTTATTTATATTATACATGTTATTTATATTATACATTATTCATTATATACATGATTTATATTATACATGTTATTTATATTATACATTATTTATATTTTACATGTTATTTATATTATACATTGTTTATGTTATACATTATTTATATTATACATGTTATTTATATTATACATTATTTATATTATACATTATTTATATTATACATGCTATTTATATTATACATTATTTATATTATTCATGTTATTTATATTACACATGTTATTTATATTATACATTATTTATATTATAAATGTTGTTTATCCATCCATCCATCCATTTTCTACCGCTTGTCCCTTTTGGGGTCGCGGGGGGTGCTGGAGCCTATCTCAGCTGCATTCGGGCGGAAGGTGGGGTACACACTAGACAAGTCGACATATTATTTATATTATACATTATTTATGTTATACATGTTATTTATATTATACATTATTTATATTATACATGACATTAATATATACATTTTATGTATATTGTACATTATGTATATTATACATGTTATTTATATAATACATTATTTATATTATACATGTTATTTATATTATACATTATTTATATTATGTGTTATTTATATTATAAATTATTTATATTATACATGGCATTAATAATATACATGTTATTTATATTATACATGTAAGTTATATTATACATGTTATTTATAGTATACATGTTATTTATATTATACATAATTTATATTATACATGTAATTTATATTTTACATGTTATTTATATTATACAATATTTATATAATACATGTCATTTATATTATACATGTTATTTATATTATACAATATTTATATTATACATGTCATTTATATTATACATGTTATTTATATTATACGTGTAATTTATATCCATCCATCCATTTTCTACCGCTTGTCCATTTTGGTGTCGCGGGGTGTTGTAGCCTATCTCAGCTGCATTGGGGTGGAAGGCGGCGTACACCCTGGACAAGTCGCCACCTCATCACAGGGCCAACACAAATAGACAGACAACATTCACACTCACATTCACACACTCGGGACCATTTAGTGTTGCCAATCAACCTATCCCCAGGTGCATGTCTTTGGAGGTGGGAGGGGCCTATCCCCAGGTGCATGTTTTTGGAGGTGGGAGGGGCCTATCCCCAGGTGCATGTCTTTGGAGTTGGGAGGGGCCTATCCCCAGGTGCATGTCTTTGGACGTGGGAGGAAGCCAGAGAAGAACCCACGCAGTCACGGGGAGAACATGCAAACTCCACACAGAAAGATCCCAAGCGCGGGATCGAACCCAGGACCTTCATATTGTGAGACACATGCACTAACTACATGTTATTTATAAAATACTTTATTTATATCATACATGTTGTTTATATTATACATTATTCATATTATACATGTTATTTACATCATACATTAAATGATGCATGTTATTGACATGATACTTTGTTATTGATGTATATTGTTTTAATTTCTATCTAATATCATCAGTTTGTGTTGATGAAAATGTCAAATTCATCAGTAATAATTAAAGAAAATGTCAGACATCAACTGCAAAAATATTGATTTTGTTCCAATTGTAAACAAAATCATATTTTATTCTCTGCTTCATTTTTCTTGGAGGAAAACAACTTGAATAACTTCCGAGTCATTTGTGGGAGGATCATTTTCCTGTCGGACACACCCACTAGCCACACCCCCTGCACCTGTGCACTCATCAAGCTGCAAAGGGGTGGCCGATACCAATAGTGGACTTGAAGTGGCCGATACCAATAGTGGACTTGAAGTGTGGTCGATACTAATAGTGGACTTGAAGTGTGGCCGATACCAATAGTGGACTTGAAGTGTGGCCGATACCAATAGTGGACTTGAAAGTTTGGTATTGGTATTACTTCAAGTCCACCATTGGTATCATCCACACTTCAAGTCCACTATTGGTATCATCCACAGTTCAAGTCCACTATTGGTATTGGCCACACTTCAAGTCCACTATTGGTATCGGCCACACTTCAAGTCCACTATTGGTATCATCAGAGAGAGAGAGAGAGAGAGAGAGAGAGAGAGCAGGAATAGTTTCTGCTCTAATTGCTGCTGCAGTATATAAATTAGTCAGCAGGCATGAAATATGAAGAAGAAGGAGACATTGTGAGGTCACATGACAACATGAATATGAAACATGGAGTCACATGTGCACAACAACAACAACAACATTGTGAGGTCACATGACAACATGAATAAAAAAACATGAAGTCACATGTGCACAACAACAACAACAACAACATTGTGAGGTCACATGACAACATGAATATGAAACATGGAGTCACATGTGCACAACAACAACAACATTGTGAGGTCACATGACAACATGAATATGAAACATGGAGTCACATGTGCACAACAACAACAACAACAACAACATTGTGAGGTCACATGACAACATGAATATGAAACATGGATTCACATGTGCACAACAACAACAACAACATTGAGAGGTCACATGACAAGATGAATATGAAACATGGATTCACATGTGCACAACAACAACAACAACATTGTGAGGTCACATGACAACATAGATATGAAACATGGAGTCACATGTGCACAACAACAACAACAACATTGTGAGGTCACATGGCCACATGAATAAGAAACACGGAGTCACATGTGCACAACAACAACAACAACAACATCGTGAGGTCATATGACAACATGAATATGAAACATGGATTCACATGTGCACAACAACAACAACAACAACATTGTGAGGTCACATGACAACATGAATATGAAACATGGATTCACATGTGCACAACAACAACAACATTGTGAGGTCACATGACAACATAGATATGAAACATGGAGTCACGTGTGCACAACAACAACATTGGTGCTACCAGATGCAAGTGCTAACAGATGCTGGTGCTAACAGATGCTAGTGCTAACAGATGTTATTGGTAACAGATTCCAGTTCTAACAGATGCTAGTGTTAACAAATACTGGTTCTAGCAGATGCTAGTGCTACCAGATGCTAGTGCTAACAGATGCTGGTGCTAACAGATGCTAGCAGAGATGAATATATATATCTATTTCAGATTATATCTTCTAACTGTAACAACCCTAGAACTCTGTTTAAAACTATTAACTTTGTCATTGATGCTCCCCAATCTGTTGGTTTTGATGCTTCTTTTGAATTCTGTGAAAATTGTCTCCATTTTTTCACTGACAAAATTGTGTCAACTAGAGCCAGTTTATCTCACCCTTCATATGACCCTTCTTTTCCTCTCCATTTCTCTTCTGTTTTCCATCAGTTTGAGCCGGTGTCCTTTTCTTTTTTAAATGACACAGTTAGTCATATGAAGCTCTCTGGTTCTCCTGCAGATACCCTCCCACCTCGCCTGTTTAAGGAGGTACTTTCTACTATTGGATCAAGTGTCCTTAACATTATCAATAGTAGCCTCTCTTCTGGAATAGTTCCAGTAGAGTTTAAACATGCAGTGGTACGACCTCTACTTAAAAAAACAAGCCTCGACCCCTCTCTCCTCTCTAACCTCGGACCTATCTCTAATCTTCCATACATTTCCAAAATATTAGAGAAGGTTGTCTACAGTCAGTTGTTGCCCTTCTTAGAGGATAATGGTATCACTGTGCTGTTCCAGTCCGGTTTTAAAGCCCTCCACAGCACAGAGTCAGCGCTTCTAAAAGTTTTCAACGATATCCTCCTGTCAACAGATTCTGGTAAATATGTTGTCCTGGTGCTTTTAGATATGTCTGCTGCTTTCGAGACCGTCCACCACACCACCTTAATCACTCGTCTTGAGAACTGCGTGGGCATTAAGGGCGCCACCCTCAACTGGTTCTGGTCGTACCTAACCGACAGGAGTTTTTGTGTAAAAATTAGGGCTGTGAATCTTTGGGTGTCCCACGATTCGATTCAATATGGATTCTTGGGGTCACGATTCGATTCAAAATCGATTTTTTTCGAATCAACGCGATTCTCGATTCAAATACGATATTTTCCCGATTCAAAACGATTCTCTATTCATTCATTACATAAGATTTCAGCAGGATCTACCCCAGTCTGCTGACATGCAAGCAAAGTAGTAGATTTTTGCAAAAAGCTTTTATAATTGTAAAGGACAATGTTTTATCAACTGATTGCAATAATGTAAATTTGTTTTAACTATTAAATGAACCAAAAATATGACTTATTTTATCTTTGTGAAAATATTGGACACGGTGTGTTGTCAAGCTTATGAGATGCGATGCAATTGTAATCCACTGTGTCACTATTGTTCTTTTTTTTATTTTTTATAAATGTCTAATGATAATGTCAATGAGGGATTTTTAATCACTGCTATGTTGAAATTGTAACTAATATTGATACTGTTGTTGATAATATTAATTTTTGTTTCACTACTTTTGGTTTGTTCTGTCGTGTTTGTGTCTCCTCTCAATTGCTCTGTGTATTGCTGTTCTGAGTGTTGCTGGGTCGGGTTTGGTTTTGGAATTGGATTGCATTGTTATGGTATTGCTGTGTATTGTTTTTTTGGATTGATTAATTTAAAAAATAAATATATATATATATATATATATATATATATATATATATATATAAAAAATAAATAAATATATAAAAAAATATATATATATTTTTTTTTTAAATAAATAAATGAGAATCGATTCTGAATTGCACAAAGTGTGAATCGCGATTCGAATTCGAATCGATTTTTCCCACACCCCTAGTAAAAATAGACTTCCACAGCTCCTCTACCACATGGGGTCCCCCAGGGCTCAATCCTTGCCCCAATTTTATTTGCGCTTTACCTTCTCCCCCTTGGTTCTGTTTTCAGGAAGTACGGTATTGCATTTAATTTTTATGCCGATGATTGCCAGATCTACTTTACCATTGCACAAAATAACACGGTTCAACGTCTCATTGACTGCCTGCACGACATCAAAGCCTGGCTTTCAGCTAACTTCCTGAGCCTAAATGAAGACAAAACAGAAGTTATGTTGTTCGGCCCAAGTCGCTCTCCCTCCCCCAACGTTGACCTCTCAGCGACTGTGTCACAAACCTGGGGGTAAAGTTCGACTTAACAAATTAGCAGCGTCGTACAAAAAAGTTTTTATCAATCACACCAAATAGCAAAAGTGAAACCGCTTCTATCAGGAAATGATCTTGAGAAATTAATCCACGCCTTTATCTCGACTCGTCTTGACTACTGCAATGCCCTGTACGTAAGCATTAGCCAGGCCTCCCTCGCCCGCCTGCAGCTCGTGCAGAACTTCGCTGCTCGTCTGCTAACACAGACCCGCAGACGTGAGCACATCACCCCTATAATAGCGTCCCTTCACTGGCTCCCTGTGCATTACCGAATCAATTTTAAACTCCTTCTATTTGTTTTTAAATGTCTAAACAACCTCGCTCCAACTTTTCTCTCCGACCTCCTTCAGCCTTACTGCCCCACCCGATCCCTAAGATCAGCCGATCAGCTGCTATTGACGGTCCCTGACACAAGGCTGAAGCTTAGAGGTGACAGAGCTTTCGCCGCTGCTGCTCCCAAGCTCTGGAACGACCTATCTCTGAGTGTTAGACAGGCCTCCTCTTTTTCTGTTTTTAAATCTCTCTTAAAAACATACTTTTATTCCATGGCTTTTAACACTGAATGATCTCCATCCTGCTATGGCGCCCCATAATACACCTGCTCTGAACCTGTTTTTATGTTTTTATGTTTTATTTATTTTAATTATTTATTTTTTTATCCTGCTCTGTTTGTGTTGTGTTGTGTTTGCTCGGTTCTCTTGTTGTCTTTTGGCCTGCCCATTGTACAGCACTTTGGCTACCCCTGTGGTGGATTTTAAATGTGCTTTATAAATAAAGTTGATTTGATTTGATTTGAATAGTGCTAACAGATGCTATTGCTAACAGATGCAAGTTCTAACAGATGCTGGTGCTACCAGATGCTAGTGCTAACAGATGCTGGTGCTAACAGATGCTAGTGCTAACAAATATTGGTTCTAACAGATGTTGGTGCTATCATATGCTTGTGCTAACAGATGCTGGTGCTAACATGAGAGGGACATTGCCCTCCTTCTCTGCAAGTGGTGTTCCTGCGAGGAGGCCTCCATGTGAGAAGGTTATTCATGAGGACAGGCGATGGTTAAAAATAGAACTGTGCTCAGGATGAAGCTCCAGCTCGTTGTCTAGTGTGCTCTTTGATGATTACGCAACATTTATTACACCTCCTGTACTGATTGTTGTCATAACTGTAATTATACATAATACATCTTTATTATTACAATATACTACATTGTTATTATTACAATATAATACATCTTTATTATTACAATATAAAACATCTTTATTATAAAATATAATACATCTTTATTATTACAATATAATACATCTTTATTATTACAATATAATACATCTTTATTAATAAAATAGAACACATCTTTATTATTACAATATTATACATCTTTAATATTACAATGTAATACATCTTTGATATTACAATAGAATATATATTTTTAATATTACAAACCCCGTTTCCATATGAGTTGGGAAATTGTGTTAGATGTAAATATAAATGGAATACAATGATTTGCAAATAATTTTCAACCCATATTCAGTTGAATATGCTACAAAGACAACATATTTGATGTTCAAACTGATAAAGATTTTTTTTTGTGCAAATAATCATTAACTTTTGAATTTGATGCTAGCAACATGTGACAAAGAAGTTGGGAAAGGTGGCAATAAATACTGATAAAGTTGAGGAATGCTCATCAAACACTTATTTGGAACATCCCACAGGTGAACAGGCAAATTGGGAACAGGTGGGTGCCATAATAGGGTATAAAAGTAGATTCCACGAAATGCTCAGTCATTCACAAACAAGGATGGGGCGAGGGTCACCACATTTAAGAAAAACCTTTCTCAACCAGCTATTGCAAGGAATTTAGGGATTTCACCATCTACGGTCCGTAATATCATCAAAGGGTTC
This sequence comes from Nerophis lumbriciformis, assembly GCF_033978685.3. Lineage (NCBI taxonomy): Eukaryota > Metazoa > Chordata > Actinopteri > Syngnathiformes > Syngnathidae > Nerophis > Nerophis lumbriciformis. The sequence goes on along the minus strand of NC_084564.2, from coordinate 32,731,266 downwards.
AGAGAATCTGGATAAATCACTGCACGTAAGCAGCTAAGCCCGTGACCTTCGATCCCTCAGGCTGTACTGCATCAACAAGCGACATCAGTGTGTAAAGGATATCACCACATGGGCTCAGGAACACTTCAGAAACCCACTGTCAGTAACTACAGTTGTTCGCTACATCTGTAAGTGCAAGTTAAAACTCTCCTATGCAAGGCGAAAACCGTTTATCAACAACACCCAGAAACGCAGTCGGGTTCGCTGGGCCTGAGCTCATCTAAGATGGACTGATACAAAGTGGACAAGTGTTCTGTGGTCTGACGAGTCCACATTTCAAATTGTTTTTGGAAACTGTGGACGTCGTGTCCTCCGGACCAAAGAGGAAAAGAACCATCCGGATTGTTATAGGCGCAAAGTGGAAAAGCCAGCATCTATGATGGTATGGGGGTGTGTTAGTGCCCAATACATGGGTAACTTACACATCTGCGAAGGCGCCATTAATGCTGAAAGGTACATACAGGTTTTGGAGCAACATATGTTGCCATCCAAGCAGTAGTCCTGTAGTCCAGACCTGTCTCCCATTGAAAATGTGTGGCGCATTATCAAGCCTAAAATACCTCAACGGAGACCCCCGGACTGTTGAACAACTTAAGCTGTACATCAAGCAAGAATGGGAAAGAATTCCAACTGAAAAGCTTAAAAAATGTGTCTCCTCAGTTCCCAAACGTTTACTGAGTGTTGGTAAAAGGAAAGGCCATGTAACACAATGGTGAACATGCCCTTTCCCAACTACTTTGGCACATGTTGCAGCCATGAAATTCTAAGTTAATGATTATTTGCAAAAAAAATAAATAAAGTTTATGAGTTTGAACATCAAATATCTTGTCTTTGTAGTGCATTCAATTGAATATGGGTTGAAAAAGATTTTCAAATCATTGTATTCCTTTTATATTTACATCTAACACAAGTTCCCAACTCATATGGAAACGGGGTTTGTACAATATAATACATATTTATTATTACAATATAGTACATATTTATTAATACAGTATAATACATATTTATTATTACAATATAATATATATTTAATATTATAATATTATACATCTTTAATATTACAATATTATACATATGTATTATTACAATATAACACATCTTTATTATTACAATATAATGCATCTTTATCATTATAATATAGTACATCTTTATTAATAAAATATAATGCATCGTTAATATTACAATATAATACATATTTATTATTACAATATAATACATCTTTATTAATCAAATATAATACATATTTAATATTACAACATAATGCATCTTTGATATTACAATATAATATATGTTTAATATTACAATGTAATATATTTTTAATATTACAATAAAATGCATCTTTATTATCACAATATATTACATCTTTATTATTACACTATTATACATCTTTATTATTACACTAGTATACATCTTTATTATTACAATATATTACATATTTATTATTACAATATAATACATCTTTATTATTACTCTATTATACATCTTTATTATTACAATATACTACATCTTTATTATTACAATATAAGATATATTTAATATTACAATATTATACATCTTTAATATTACAATATAATACATATTTATTTAATCAATCAATGTTTATTTATTTAGCCCTAAATCACAAGTGTCTCAAAGGGCTGCACAAGCCACAACGACATCCTCGGTACAGAGCCCACATAAGGGCAAGGAAAAACTCACCCCAGTGGGACGTCGATGTGAATGACTATGAGAAACCTTGGAGAGGACCGCATATGTGGGTAACCCCCCCCCCTATAATACATATTTATTATTTAAATATAATACATCTTTACTATTAAAATATAATACATCTTTATCATTACAATGTAATACATCTTTATTAATAAAATATCAAACATCCTTAATATTACAATATAATATTACAATATATAATACATCTTTGATATTACAATATAATATATTTTTAATATTACAATATTATACATCTTTATTATTACAATATAATACATCTTTATTATTACAATATATATATTTAATATTACAATATAAGACATCTTTAATATTACAATATAATACATCTTTATTATTACAATATAATATATATGTAATATTATAATATTATACATCTTTAATATTACAATATAATACATCTTTATTATTACAATATAATATATATTTAATATTACAATATTATACATCTTTAATATTACAATACAACACACATTTATTATTACAATATAATATATCTTTATTATTACAATATAATATATATTTAATATTACAATATTATCTTTAAAGGGGAATATTATCACCAGACCTATGTAAGCATCAATATATACCTTGATGTTGCAGAAAAAAGACCATATATTTTTTTCGACTGTTTTCCGTACCTTGGAGACATCATGCCTCGTCGGTGTGTTGTCGGAGGGTGTAACAACACGAACAGGGACGGATTCAAGTTGCACCAGTGGCCCAAAGATGCGAAAGTGGCAAGAAATTGGACGTTTGTTCCGCACACTTTACCGACGAAAGCTATGCTACGACAGAGATGGCAAGAATGTGTGGATATCCTGCGACACTCAAAGCGGATGCATTTCCAATGATAAAGCCAAATAAATCTGCCACCAGACCCCCATTGAATCTGCCGGAGTGTGTGAGCAATTCAGGGACAAAGGACCTCGGTAGCACGGCAAGCAATGGCGGCAGTTTGTTCCCGCAGACGAGCGAGCTAAACCCCCTATCGACCCTAGCTTCCCTGGCCTGCTGACATCAACTCCAAAACTGTGTGTCATATTAATGTTGTCAGTGTCAGCCTGAAACTAAAATAAATGTCTCTTCCTCTTCTTCTTCTTCTTCTTAGAATGAAGTACACATGAGTAAGTATAGTAGTGCAGCACTAGAATGAAGTACACATTAGTAAGTATTGTAGTGCAGCACTAGAATAAAGTACACATGAGTAAGTATTGTAGTGCAGCACTAGAATGAAGTACACATGAGTAAGTATTGTAGTACAGCACTAGAATGAAGTACACATGAGTAAGTATTGTAGTGCAGCACTAGAATGAAGTACACATGAGTAAGTATTGTAGTGCAGCACTAGAATGAAGTACACATGAGTAAGTATTGTAGTGCAGCACTAGAATGAAGTACACATGAGTAAGTATTGTAGTGCAGCACTAGAATGAAGTACACATGAGTAAGTATTGTAGTGCAGTACTAGAATGAAGTACACATGAGTAAGTATTGTAGTGCAGCACTAGAATGAAGTACACATGAGTAAGTATTGTAGTTCAACACTAGAATGAAGTACACATGAGTAAGTATTGTAATGCAGTACTAGAATGAAGTACACATGTGTAAGTGTTGTAGTGCAGCACTAGAATGAAGTACACATGAGTAAGTATTGTAGTGCAGCACTAGTTTGAAGTACACATGAGTAAGTATTGTAGTGCAGCACTAGAATGAAGTACACATGAGTAAGTATTGTAGTGCAGCACTAGAATGAAGTACACATGAGTAAGTATTGTAGTGCAGTACTAGAATGAAGTAGTGCCCTAAGGTGTGTCACGACACATTACTATCATCCACAAATAGCCAGTGAGGAGTAACTTGTCACACACACTTATATCAACACACACACACACACACACACACACACACACACACACACACACACACACACACACACACACACACACAGACACACACACACACACACACACACACACACACACACACACACACACACACACACACAGACACACACACGTACACACACACACACACACGCAGACACATTTTTTATATATGTTATATTTTAATATGTTATATTTTATATATGTTATATTTCATAAATGTTAAATTATATAGTTGTTGTATTTCATATACATTATATTTGATATATGTTATATTTGATATATATTATATTTATTATGTTATATTTGATATATGCTACATTTCATTGTTACATTTATTATATGTTATATTTCATATATGTTATATTTCATGTATGTTATATTTTATATATGTTATATTTCATATATGTTACATTTTAAATATGTTCTACTTTAAATATGTAAAATTTCATACATATGTTATATTTTATATATTTTATAATTCATGTTATATGTCATATATTTTAATTTTGTATGTTTTGTTTTATTTATGTTATATTACATATATGTTGTATTTTATATATGTTATATTTTATATATGTTATATTTCATATAAATTACATTTTAAATATATTATATTTTGTATATGTTATATTTCATTGGGACAATGTCCCAATGATCCTAGGAGCTATGTTGTCCGGGGGCATGGAACACATTTCATATATGTTAAATTATATAGACGTTATATTTCATTTACGTTATATTTCATATATCCATCCATCCATCTATCTTCTTCCGCTTATCCGAGGTCGGGTCGCGGGGGCAGCAGCCTAAGCAGGGAAGCCCAGACTTCCCTCTCCCCAGCCACTTCGTCCAGCTCTTCCTGTGGGACCCCGAGGCGTTCCCAGGCCAGCCGGGTGACATAGTCTTCCCAACGTGTCCTGGGTCTTCCCCGCGGCCTCCTACCGGTCGCACGTGCCCTAAACACCTCCCTAGGGAGGCGTTCGGGTGGCATCCTGACCAGATGCCCGAACCACCTCATCTGGCTCCTCTCGATGTGGAGGAGCAGCGGCTTTACTTTGAGCTCCCCCCGGATGGCAGAACTTCTCACCCTATCTCTAAGGGAGAGCCCCGCCACCCGGCGGAGGAAATTCATTTCGGTCGCTTGTACCCGTGATCTTGTCCTTTCGGTCATAACCCAAAGCTCATGACCATAGGTGAGGATGGGAACGTAGATCGACCGGTAAATTGAGAGCTTTGCCTTCCGGCTCAGCTCCTTCTTCACCACAACGGATCGATACAGCGTCCGCATTGCTGAAGACGCCGCACCGATCCGCCTGTCGATCTCACGATCCACTCTTCCCCCACTCGTGAACAAGACTCCGAGGTACTTGAACTCCTCCACTTGGGGCAAGATCTCCTCCCCAACCCGGAGATGGCACTCCACCCTTTTCCGGGCGAGAACCATGGACTCGGACTTGGAGGTGCTGATTCTCATCCCAGTCGCTTCACACTCGGCTGCGAACCGATCCAGCGAGTGCTGAAGATCCTGGCCAGATGAAGCCATCAGGACCACATCATCTGCAAAAAGCAGAGACCTAATCCTGCAGCCACCAAACCAGATCCCCTCAACGCCTTGACTGCGCCTAGAAATTCTGTCCATAAAAGTTATGAACAGAATCGGTGACAAAGGGTAGCCTTGGCAGAGTCCAACCCTCACTGGAAACGTGTCCGACTTACTGCCGGCAATGCGGACCAAGCTCTGGCACTGAGCATACAGGGAGCGGACTGCCACAATCAGACAGTCCGATACCCCATACTCCCTGAGCACTCCCCACAGGCCTTCCCGAGGGACACGGTCGAATGCCTTCTCCAAGTCCACAAAACACATGTAGACTGGTTGGGCAAACTCCCATGCAGCCTCAAGGACCCTGTCGAGAGTATAGAGCTGGTCCACAGTTCCACGACCAGGACGAAAACCACACCGTTCCTCCTGAATCCGAGGTTCGACTATCCGGCGTAGCCTCCTCTCCAGTACACCCGAATAGACCTTACCGGGAAGGCTGAGGAGTGTGATCCCACGATATTTAGAACACACCCTCAGGTTCCCCTTCTTAAAGAGAGGAACCACCACCCTGGTCTGTCAATCCAGAGGTACCGCCCCCTATGTACACGCGATGCTGCAGAGTCTTGTCAACCAAGACAGTTAGTGCATGTACCTAACAATATGAAGGTCCTGGGTTTCTGTGTGGAGTTTACATGTTACCCCCGGGTACTCCGGCTTCCTCCCACCTCCAAAGACATGTACCTGGGGATAGGCCCCTCCCACCTCCAAAGACATGCTCCTGGGGATAGGTTGATTGGCAACACGAAATGGTCCCTAGTGTGTGAATGTGAGTGTGAATGTTGTCTATCTGTATTGGCCCTGTGATGAGATGGTGACTTGTCCAGGGTGTACCCCGCCTTCCGCCCGAATGCAGCTGAGATAGGCTCCAGCACCCCCCGCGATCCCAAAAGGGACAGGCGGTAGAAAATGGATGGAAAATGGAAAGACTGGCATCCAAACACCAAACTAGAAAGGCATCTAAACACCAAACTGGTGGGCTGCCAATGCAGGACAACTCGGGTCTTGTTTCCCAAGGTCGGTCAGGGGGGAGCGAGGCGGGACCGCTGCACCCGTCTCGCGGGTCTCTTCACTGCAATAGAGGCTGACCCGGAGGCCCGGAGAGACCCACATGCCTGAACAATGTCAAGGGGTAAGGAAGTTGCCTTTGAGCGATTGAGCTTCTATTGACATCACGGCAACAGCGTTCGCTGCAATTCTTTCCTCAAAGTGGAGTCTCGCGGGAAGAGATTTTAGGAGACTTATGGCTCATGATACAAAACACTTTTTAATGGAAACACCTACAAATTCTTAGAAATACAGCTTTTATTTTGTGAAAAACTGTAACGTAAACGCAGCCACTGACTGTGAAGTATGCACCTCCACCTGCCGCGGAAAGTGTTAGGTGTCTTCATAACCACCAAACGTTAACGTGGACGAGGCTCGTCGGGGTTCTACAACAACATCAGCCAGAATCGTCAGGAACATATAGACGCACCTTTCATAGCAGCTGGAGACTTTAACCAGGCAAGTTCTGCCTGAATCCTACCAACATGTATATGTTTTCACCAGAAGATAACACTGGACTTGGTTTATACAAACATCAACAACAGTTACCCAGTGCAGCCACTGCCCCAGATTGGTAATCAGACTTTAAAAGTTTCAGACTCATACCGGCATGCAGACCAAGAGTGAAGCGAAACAAGCCAGCGGTCAGTGAGGTGAGACTATGGCCAGAAGTATCAACAGCACCACCACAGGACTGTTCTCATACACACGGGGAATCTTCAGAGAGGCAGCAACACAGGATTGGAAGACAGATTTACATCAGGTCATCAGTTACATCAGTTAGTGTACTGACGATGTAACACAGGTCAGAACTATGAAGAGGTGTGCTCATCAAACCATGGCTGACAGGGGAAGTGCGCTTAATGCTCAGAACGAGGGGTGAGGCATTGAGAGGTGGAAACTTTCGGTGGCGAGGCGCTTCCTTGGCGATAGGATGAGAAGCTCCGTCATTCGGGGGGAAGTTGAACAACAATCAAGACAACAAATGAGGTGGTTTTGGCATCTGGTCAGGTCTCCCCCCCTCCCCACAGACGCCACCCTGGGGAGGTATTCGGGGCACGTACATCTGTTAGGAGGCCACAAGGAAGACCCAGGGCACGTTGGAGAGACAATGTCACCCAGCAAGCCTGGGAACACCTTGGGATCTCCCGGATGAGGACAAAATAGCTGGTGAGAGGGAAGTCTGCTGGGCTTCTTGGCTTAGGCTGTTGGGCCGCGACCAGACCTCGGATAAGCAAAATTAAAAATATGGATATCCCTTTGAGTCATCAGCTGTAAAATAATACAATTATATTATTGAATAGATAGGTTTATTTTTTCTGACAGAACCAAAATGCTGCCTTCTTTCCTACCATCAGTTATGTTGCCCTCAGGTAGTTCAACCTTTCAGTTGTGATCACCTTCCCTCGTTTAGTTACATTTGTCCACATGCATCTAGTCCCAATGACATTCCGATGTCCTTGCTACATACTCTTGTCCGGGTAAACAAGGAGTCGCACTTAGCGTACAGCTCGATGTCGTCCGTGTAGAGGAAGTGGCTGAAGCCATACCAGAAGCCACTCTTGGTTGTACTCAGACTGAGGTGTTTCAGGCCTATGCAGAACAGCAGCGTGGACAGAGCATCCCTTTGGAATATAATAGTATGCCACATTTGATGCTCACCTGTGCAATTAGCTTTGAGTTGGCCTCCAGAGTTGTCTTCCACAGTCTCATGGAGTTCTTGATGAATGTTCTTAGTGTTCTGCTGACGTTCTACAGTTCAACGGACTGCAGTATTGTGTGTGTGTGTGTGTGGCATTGAGTCGTAGGCATTCTTGTAGTCAGTCCAGGCAATACACAAGTTGGTGCTACTGATCTTACGGTCTCGGCCGATTGTCAACTAGTAGCCGGAGTTTGGAACCCTTTGATGTTCTTGCCAATATGCTGATGTATTGATCTATAGTCCTACTCTTTGGCTGCAACAATGGCTGAAAGGAGCTTCCGTGTGGTGCTGAAGCAGGGAATAGGTTGCTAATTTGATGAAGTGAAGTATATTTATATAGAGCTGACTCAAAGCATTTTTACATAGTGAAACCCAATATCTAAGTTTGTAGATTTAAACCAGTGTGGGGGCACTGGGAGCAGATGGGTAAAGTGTCTTGCCCAAGGACACAACAGCAGTGACTAGGATGAGGACTGTCCGACCTTGAGTTAGCCAGTATTGCTCAGTTTTAGCATTGTTTCGGTCTTGTGACCTTGCCCCTGAGAGTAAACTTAGTTGGAGAACATCATGTTTATTCCCCTGGCCTCTACTTCTCTGGTGTACCTCGTCAGGCGGGTAGCTCACGCTGTCGGTCCTTATTGGCAGTCTTCAATGCCTTGGCTGTGGACATCTTGCTCTACTTTTTGGGCCCTCTGTTGTTGACCTTCACAGCTCAGCTCTGTCAGCAAGCTGACTTCATGACGACAATCATTACAATAATCATGACAATAATCATGACATGACAACAATCATGACAACTCATGACAACAATCAAGGCAATAATCATGACAACTCATGACAACAATCAAGGCAATAATCATGACAACTCATGACAACAATCAAGGCAATAATCATGACATGACAACAATCATGAAAACAATTAAGCAAACAAAAATGATAATCATGACAACAATCAAGACAACAATCATGACATGACAACAATCAAGACAACAATCATGACATGACAACAATCATGACAACAATTAAGACAAAAATCATGACAACAATCAGGACAACAATCATAACAATCATGACATGACAACAATCATGACAACAATCATAACATGACAACAATCATGACAACAATCATAACAACAATCATGACAACAATCAAGACAACAATCATGTCATGACAACAATCAAGACAACAATAATAACATCATGACAACAATCAAGACGACAATCATGACATGACAACAATCATGACAACAATCAAGACGACAATCATGACATGACAACAATCCTGACAACAATCAAGATAACAATCATAACAACAACAACATGACAACAACCCTGACAACAATCAAGACAACAATCATGACATGACAACAATCATGACAACAATCAAGACAATAATAATGACAACAATCAAAACAACAATCATGACATGACAACAATCATGACAAAATCAAGCCAAAAATCATGACAACAATCATGACAACAATCAAGACAACAATCAATACAACAATCATGACAGCAATCACGTCATGACAACAATCATGACAGCAATCAAGACAACAGTCATGACATGACAACAATCATGACAGCAATCAAGACGACAATCATGACATGACAACAATCATGACAACAATCAAGACAACAATCGTGACATGACAAAAATTATGACAACAATCAAGACAATAATCAAGACAACAATCATGACAACAATCATTACATGACAACAATCCTGACAAAAAACAAGACAACAATCATAACAACAATCAAGACAACAACCATGACATGATGACAGTCAGGACAACAATTGTGATAACTATCACGACAAACATGACAACAATCAAGACAACAACCATGACATGACAACAGTCAGGACAACAATCGTGATAACTATCACGACAAACATGACAACAATCAAGACAACAATCACAAAAATTAACAATTATGACAACAATCACGCCAAGATTCATGACAAAAATCAAGACAACAATAATGACAAAAATAAAAACAACAATCATGACAAGAATAAAGACAACAATTATGACATGACAACAATCATGACAACAATCAAGACAACAATCATGACAACAATCAAGACAACAATAATGACATGAAAACAATCATGACAACAATCAAGACAACAATCATGACATGACAACAATGATGACAACAATCAATACAACAATCATGACAACAATCAATGTCATGACAATAGGCATGACAACAATTGGACAACTATCACAACAACAATCATGACAACAATCAATACATTAATCATAACATGACAATAGTCATGACAACAATTGGACAACTATCACGACAATCATGACAAAAATCAAGACAACAATCATGACATGACAACAATCATGACAACAATCAAGACAATAATCATGACATGACAACAATCATGACAAAATCAAGCCAAAAATCATGACAACAATCATGACAACAATCAAGACAACAATCAATACAACAATCATGACAACAATCAATACATTAATCATGACATGACAATAGTCATGACAACAATTGGACAACTATCACGACAATCATGACAAAAATCAAGACAACAATCATGACATGACAACAATCATGACAACAATCAAGACAATAATCAAGACAACAATCATGACATGACAACAATCATGACAAAAAACAAGACAACAATCATGACATGACAACAATCATGAAAACAATTAAGCAAACAAAAATGATAACAATCATGACAACAATCAAGACAACAATCATGACATGACAACAATTAAGACAAAAATCATGACAACAATCAGGACAACAATCATGACATGACAACAATCATGACAACAATCATAACAATCATGACATGACAACAATCATAACAACAATCATAACAATCATGACATGACAACAATCATGACAACAATCATAACAACAATCATGACAACAATCCTGACAACAATCAAGACAACAATCATGTCATGACAACAATCAAGACAACAATAATATCATCATGACAACAATCAAGACGACAATCATGACATGACAACAATCATGACAACAATCAAGACGACAATCATGACAACAATCAAGACGACAATCATGACATGACACCAATTAAGACAACAATCATGACAACAATCATGACATGACAACAATCTGACAACAATCAAGACAACAATCAATACAACAATCATGACAGCAATCATGACAGCAATCACGTCATGACAGCAATCATGACAGCAATCAAGACAACAGTCATGACATGACAACAATCATGACAGCAATCAAGACGACAATCATGACATGACAACAATCATGACAACAATCAAGACAACAATCGTGACATGACAAAAATTATGACAACAATCAAGACAATAATCAAGACAACAATCATGACAACAATCATTACATGACAACAATCCTGACAAAAAACAAGACAACAATCATAACAACAATCAAGACAACAACCATGACATGATGACAGTCAGGACAACAATTGTGATAACTATCACGACAAACATGACAACAATCAAGACAACAACCATGACATGACAACAGTCAGGACAACAATCGTGATAACTATCACGACAAACATGACAACAATCAAGACAACAATCACAAAAATTAACAATTATGACAACAATCACGCCAAGATTCATGACAAAAATCAAGACAACAATAATGACAAAAATAAAAACAACAATCATGACAAGAATAAAGACAACAATTATGACATGACAACAATCATGACAACAATCAAGACAACAATCATGACAACAATCAAGACAACAATAATGACATGAAAACAATCATGACAACAATCAAGACAACAATCATGACATGACAACAATGATGACAACAATCAATACAACAATCATGACAACAATCAATGTCATGACAATAGGCATGACAACAATTGGACAACTATCACAACAACAATCATGACAACAATCAATACATTAATCATAACATGACAATAGTCATGACAACAATTGGACAACTATCACGACAATCATGACAAAAATCAAGACAACAATCATGACATGACAACAATCATGACAACAATCAAGACAATAATCATGACATGACAACAATCATGACAAAATCAAGCCAAAAATCATGACAACAATCATGACAACAATCAATACAACAATCATGACAACAATCAATACATTAATCATGACATGACAATAGTCATGACAACAATTGGACAACTATCACGACAATCATGACAAAAATCAAGACAACAATCATGACATGACAACAATCATGACAACAATCAAGACAATAATCAAGACAACAATCATGACATGACAACAATCATGACAAAAAACAAGACAACAATCATGACATGACAACAATCATGAAAACAATTAAGCAAACAAAAATGATAACAATCATGACAACAATCAAGACAACAATCATGACAAGACAACAATTAAGACAAAAATCATGACAACAATCAGGACAACAATCATGACATGACAACAATCATGACAACAATCATAACAATCATGACATGACAACAATCATAACAACAATCATAACAATCATGACATGACAACAATCATGACAACAATCATAACAACAATCATGACAACAATCCTGACAACAATCAAGACAACAATCATGTCATGACAACAATCAAGACAACAATAATATCATCATGACAACAATCAAGACGACAATCATGACATGACAACAATCATGACAACAATCAAGACGACAATCATGACATGACAACAATCATGACAACAATCAAGACGACAATCATGACATGACACCAATTAAGACAACAATCATGACAACAATCATGACATGACAACAATCTGACAACAATCAAGACAACAATCAATACAACAATCATGACAGCAATCATGACAGCAATCACGTCATGACAACAATCATGACAGCAATCAAGACACCAGTCATGACATGACAACAATCATGACAGCAATCAAGACGACAATCATGACATGACAACAATCATGACAACAATCAAGACAACAATCGTGACATGACAAAAATTATGACAACAATCAAGACAATAATCAAGACAACAATCATGACAACAATCATTACATGACAACAATCCTGACAAAAAACAAGACAACAATCATAACAACAATCAAGACAACAACCATGACATGATGACAGTCAGGACAACAATTGTGATAACTATCACGACAAACATGACAACAATCAAGACAACAACCATGACATGACAACAGTCAGGACAACAATCGTGATAACTATCACGACAAACATGACAACAATCAAGACAACAATCACAAAAATTAACAATTATGACAACAATCACGCCAAGATTCATGACAAAAATCAAGACAACAATAATGACAAAAATAAAAACAACAATCATGACAAGAATAAAGACAACAATTATGACATGACAACAATCATGACAACAATCAAGACAACAATCATGACAACAATCAAGACAACAATAATGACATGAAAACAATCATGACAACAATCAAGACAACAATCATGACATGACAACAATGATGACAACAATCAATACAACAATCATGACAACAATCAATGTCATGACAATAGGCATGACAACAATTGGACAACTATCACAACAACAATCATGACAACAATCAATACATTAATCATAACATGACAATAGTCATGACAACAATTGGACAACTATCACGACAATCATGACAAAAATCAAGACAACAATCATGACATGACAACAATCATGACAACAATCAAGACAATAATCATGACATGACAACAATCATGACAAAATCAAGCCAAAAATCATGACAACAATCATGACAACAATCAAGACAACAATCAATACAACAATCATGACAACAATCAATACATTAATCATGACATGACAATAGTCATGACAACAATTGGACAACTATCACGACAATCATGACAAAAATCAAGACAACAATCATGACATGACAACAATCATGACAACAATCAAGACAATAATCAAGACAACAATCATGACATGACAACAATCATGACAAAAAACAAGACAACAATCATGACATGACAACAATCATGAAAACAATTAAGCAAACAAAAATGATAACAATCATGACAACAATCAAGACAACAATCATGACATGACAACAATTAAGACAAAAATCATGACAACAATCAGGACAACAATCATGACATGACAACAATCATGACAACAATCATAACAATCATGACATGACAACAATCATAACAACAATCATAACAATCATGACATGACAACAATCATGACAACAATCATAACAACAATCATGACAACAATCCTGACAACAATCAAGACAACAATCATGTCATGACAACAATCAAGACAACAATAATATCATCATGACAACAATCAAGACGACAATCATGACATGACAACAATCATGACAACAATCAAGACGACAATCATGACATGACAACAATCATGACAACAATCAAGACGACAATCATGACATGACACCAATTAAGACAACAATCATGACAACAATCATGACATGACAACAATCTGACAACAATCAAGACAACAATCAAGACATGACAACAATCATGACAACAATCAAGACAATAATCATGACAACAATCAAAACAACAATCATGACATGACAACAATCATGACAAAATCAAGCCAAAAATCATGACAACAATCATGACAACAATCAAGACAACAATCAATACAACAATCATGACAACAATATTGACAACAATACTGACAACAACCAAGACAACAATCATAACAACAATCATGACAGCAATCATGACAGCAATCACGTCATGACAACAATCATGACAACATTCAAGACAACAGTCATGACATGACAACAATCATGACAGCAATCAAGACAACAGTCATGACATGACAACAATCATGACAGCAATCAAGACGACAATCATGACATGAAAACAATCATGACAACAATCAAGACAACAATCGTGACATGACGACAATTATGACAACAATCATGACAACAATCATTACATGACAACAATCCTGACAAAAAAAAGACAACAATCATGACAACAATCAAGACAACAACCATGACATGATGACAGTCAAGACAACAATCGTGATAACTATCACGACAAACATGACAACAATCAAGACAACAATCATGACATGACAACAATCATGACAACAATCAAGACGACAATCATGACATGACAACAATCCTGACAACAATCAAGATAACAATCATAACAACAACAACATGACAACAACACTGACAACAATCAAGACAATAATCATGACAACAATCAAAACAACAATCATGACATGACAACAATCATGACAAAATCAAGCCAAAAATCATGACAACAATCATGACAACAATGAAGACAACAATCAATACAAAAATCATGACAGCAATCATGACAGCAATCACGTCATGACAACATTCATGACAGCAATCAAGACAACAGTCATGACATGACAACAATCATGACAGCAATCAAGACGACAATCATGACATGACAACAATCATGACAACAATCAAGACAACAATCGTGACATGACAAAAATTATGACAACAATCAAGACAATAATCAAGACAACAATCATGACAACAATCATTACATGACAACAATCCTGACAAAAAACAAGACAACAATCATAACAACAATCAAGACAACAACCATGACATGATGACAGTCAGGACAACAATTGTGATAACTATCACGACAAACATGACAACAATCAAGACAACAACCATGACATGACAACAGTCAGGACAACAATCGTGATAACTATCACGACAAACATGACAACAATCAAGACAACAATCACAAAAATTAACAATTATGACAACAATCACGCCAAGATTCATGACAAAAATCAAGACAACAATAATGACAAAAATAAAAACAACAATCATGACAAGAATAAAGACAACAATTATGACATGACAACAATCATGACAACAATCAAGACAACAATCATGACAACAATCAAGACAACAATAATGACATGAAAACAATCATGACAACAATCAAGACAACAATCATGACATGACAACAATGATGACAACAATCAATACAACAATCATGACAACAATCAATGTCATGACAATAGGCATGACAACAATTGGACAACTATCACAACAACAATCATGACAACAATCAATACATTAATCATAACATGACAATAGTCATGACAACAATTGGACAACTATCACGACAATCATGACAAAAATCAAGACAACAATCATGACATGACAACAATCATGACAACAATCAAGACAATAATCATGACATGACAACAATCATGACAAAATCAAGCCAAAAATCATGACAACAATCATGACAACAATCAAGACTACAATCAATACAACAATCATGACAACAATCAATACATTAATCATGACATGACAATAGTCATGACAACAATTGGACAACTATCACGACAATCATGACAAAAATCAAGACAACAATCATGACATGACAACAATCATGACAACAATCAAGACAATAATCAAGACAACAATCATGACATGACAACAATCATGACAAAAAACAAGACAACAATCATGACATGACAACAATCATGAAAACAATTAAGCAAACAAAAATGATAACAATCATGACAACAATCAAGACAACAATCATGACATGACAACAATCATGACAACAATTAAGACAAAAATCATGACAACAATCAGGACAACAATCATGACATGACAACAATCATGACAACAATCATAACAATCATGACATGACAACAATCATAACAACAATCATGACATGACAACAATCATGACAACAATCATAACAACAATCATGACAACAATCCTGACAACAATCAAGACAACAATCATGTCATGACAACAATCAAGACAACAATAATATCATCATGACAACAATCAAGATGACAATCATGACATGACAACAATCCTGACAACAATCAAGACGACAATCATGACATGACACCAATTAAGACAACAATCATGACAACAATCAAGACATGACAACAATCAAGACAATAATCATGACAACAATCAAAACAACAATCATGACATGACAACAATCATGACAAAATCAAGCCAAAAATCATGACAACAATCATGACAACAATCAAGACAACAATCAATACAACAATCATGACAACAATATTGACAACAATACTGACAACAACCAAGACAACAATCATAACAACAATCATGACAGCAATCATGACAGCAATCACGTCATGACAACATTCAAGACAACAGTCATGACATGACAACAATCATGACAGCAATCAAGACAACAGTCATGACATGACAACAATCATGACAGCAATCAAGACGACAATCATGACATGAAAACAATCATGACAACAATCAAGACAACAATCGTGACATGACGACAATTATGACAACAATCATGACAACAATCAAGACAGTAATCAAGACAACAATCATGACAACAATCATTACATGACAACAATCCTGACAAAAAAAAGGCAACAATCATGACAACAATCAAGACAACAACCATGACATGATGACAGTCAAGACAACAATCGTGATAACTATCACGACAAACATGACAACAATCAAGACAACAACCATGACATGACAACAGTCAGGACAACAATCGTGATAACTATCACGACAAACATGACAACAATCAAGACAACAATCATGATATCACAAAAATGACCAATTATGACAACAAATCGTGACAACAATAATGACAACAATCACGCCAAGATTCATGACAAAAATCAAGACAACAATAATGACAAAAATAAAAACAACAATCATGACAACAATCAAGACAACAATCAAGACATGACAACAATCAAGACAATAATCATGACAACAATCAAAACAACAATCATGACATGACAACAATCATGACAAAATCAAGCCAAAAATCATGACAACAATCATGACAACAATCAAGACAACAATCAATACAACAATCATGACAACAATATTGACAACAATACTGACAACAACCAAGACAACAATCATAACAACAATCATGACAGCAATCATGACAGCAATCACGTCATGACAACATTCAAGACAACAGTCATGACATGACAACAATCATGACAGCAATCAAGACAACAGTCATGACATGACAACAATCATGACAGCAATCAAGACGACAATCATGACATGAAAACAATCATGACAACAATCAAGACAACAATCGTGACATGACGACAATTATGACAACAATCATGACAACAATCAAGACAGTAATCAAGACAACAATCATGACAACAATCATTACATGACAACAATCCTGACAAAAAAAAGACAACAATCATGACAACAATCAAGACAACAACCATGACATGATGACAGTCAAGACAACAATCGTGATAACTATCACGACAAACATGACAACAATCAAGACAACAACCATGACATGACAACAGTCAGGACAACAATCGTGATAACTATCACGACAAACATGACAACAATCAAGACAACAATCATGACATCACAAAAATGACCAATTATGACAACAAATCGTGACAACAATAATGACAACAATCACGCCAAGATTCATGACAAAAATCAAGACAACAATAATGACAAAAATAAAAACAACAATCATGACAACAATCAAGACAACAATTATGACATGACAACAATCATGACAACAATCAAGACAACAATCATGACAACAATCAAGACAACAATAATGACATGAAAACATTAATGACAACAATCAAGACAACAATCATGACATGACAACAATGATGACAACAATCAATACAACAACCATGACAACAATCATGACAACAATCAATGTCATGACAATAGTCATGACAACAATTGGACAACTATCACAACAACAATCATGACAACAATCAATACATTAATCATGACATGACAATAGTCATGACAACAATTGGACAACTATCACGACAATCATGACAAAAATCAATACAACAATCATGACAACAATCATTACAACAATCAAGACAACTATCATGTCATGACAACAATTAAGACAACAATCATAATAAATAAATAAATGGGTTGTACTTGTATAGCGCTTTTCTACCTTCAAGGTACTCAAAGCGCTTTGACACTACTTCCACATTTACCCATTCACACACTGATGGAGGGAGCTGCCATGCAAGGCGCTAACCAGCACCCATCAGGAGCAAGGGTGAAGTGTCTTGCTCAGGACACAACGGACATGACGAGGTTGGTAGTAGGTGGGGATTGAACAAGGGACCCTCGGGTCGCGCACGGCCACTCTTCCACTGCGCCACGCCGTCCCTATCATGAAAGGACAACAATCATGACAACAATCAAGACGACATTCATGACATGACAACAATCATGACAACAATCAAGACAACAATGTAAGACAACAATCAAGTCTACCATCATGACATGACAACAATCAAGACTACAATCATGACATGACAACAATCATGACAACAATCATGACAACAATCAAGACAACAATCATGACATGACAACAATCATGACAACAATCAAGACAACAATCATGACAACAATAAATGATGGCAACAAATCAAGACAATAATCATGACAACAATCAAGACAACAATCGTGACAAAAATCAAGACAACAATCATGACAACAATTTAAGACAACAATCATGACATGACAACAATCAAAACAACACTTATGTTAACAAATCATGACAAGAATCATGTTTCATCTGACCATGTTTCATCTGACATCACATGGACATCGATAAGACCTTCTGGAGGAAAGTTCTGTGGTCAGATGAAACAAAAATGGAGCTGTTTGGCCACAATACACAGCAATATGTTTGGAGGAGAAAAGGTGAGGCCTTTCATCCCAGGAACACCATCCCTACCGTCAAGCATGGTGGTGGTAGTATTATGCTCTGAGCCTGTTTTGCTGCCAATGGAACTGCTGCTTTAAATGGGACAATGAAAAAGGAGGATTACCTCCAAATTCTTCAGGACAAGCTAAAATCATCAGCCCGGAGGTTGGGTCTTGGGCACAGTTGGGTGTTCCAACAGGACAATGACCCCAAACACACGTCAAAAGTGGTAAAGGAATGGCTAAATCAGGCTAGAATGAAGGTTTTAGAATGACCTTCCCAAATTCCTGACTTAAACGTGTGGACAGTGCTGAAGAAACAAGTCAATGTCAGAAAAGCAACACATTTTGTCAAGAAGAGTGGTCAAAAATTCAAGCAGAAGCTTGTGGATGGCTACCAAAAGCGCCTTATTGCAGTGAAACTTGCCAAGGGACATGTAAGCAAATATGAACATTGCTGTATGTATACTTTTGACCCAGCAGATTTACTCACTTTTTCAGTAGACCCATAATAAATTCATAAAAGAAGCAAACTTCATGAATGTTTTTTGTGACCAACAAGTATGTGCTCCAATCACTCTATCACAAAAAAATAAGAGTTGTAGAAATGATTGCAAACTCAAGACAGCCATGACATTGTTCTTTACAAGTGTACGTACACTTTTGACCACGACTGTATACATGTATATGTGTATATGTATATGTATATATAGTTGAGGTTTCTGTGGTTTATTTGTTATACAGTGCTCAATTCCGGGGTAGAGCGGAATATAAGTTAGGTCACAAAAAAATACAAGAGGCTATATCATCCCTACAAGCCTGTTTTGCAGGCTTCCCCACTCGTCAGGGGATTTTATTGTTTATTATTTATAAAATCCCCTGACGAGCAGGGAAACCTGCGAAACAGGCTTGTAGGTATGATATAGCCTCTTGTGTTTTTTCCTGCCCTAACTTGTATATGTATATATGTATATGTATACAAATATATATATATATATATATATATATATATATATATATATATATATATATATATATATATATATATATGTAAATGTATAAATGTATATGTATGTGTATATGTATATATGTATATGTATATATTTATATATATATATATATATATATATATATATATATATATATATATATATATATATAAATATATATATATATATATATATATATATATATATATATATATATATATATATATATATATATATATATATATATATATATATATATATATATATATGTGTGTGTGTGTGTGTGTGGTTGTGTATGCCAGTTGCCTGGGGGTGGTAGTAGAGACAGTGTTGACCACGATCATGTGTATTTACCCCAGCGGCCCAAGTAGTGGTGGTAGGAAAGAAAGTGGTACGACAAATCTTGGAGCAGGGTCGTGTGGGGGAAGGGCAGTGAAATGTATTCCTGACGCAGAGAAGCGCAGTAATGGCTGTCAGGGCATGGCACGCCTGGCTGAGCCCAAGACAACATTGAGCTGCAGGGATGTGGTCTTACGTAAGATGTCATGTGACGCTCTGTGCGCCACAAACTCCACAGCAGGTAAGATTGGCTGCCACACAAGAGGAAACCTTTTTCCAGGAAAGTTTCACTCAGACAGTCTGGGATTTGATTTGAAGGTCTGGACACCTGGAGGAGGTCTAAGGTCACACCCGAGTCCTCCTCAAGGCCAGGCAAGATAAAGTCCTGTATCAACATGGCATGTGTCACACACACACTGCAACGTTGCAAGTTAGCACTTGTCGGGACCACATTGTTGTTTACACGGGAGTCTGATAAAGAACACATTGGACTTGCAGTAGAAACCTAGTCTTAGTCTCAGTGCTGCGCTGCAAAGGATTTGTCAATATTTGTACTTTCACTTCTACATAAGTCTCCAGTTTAAGAGCTATTTACTAGTTTTTACCTATTACATGCAATAATTCTAACATTTGTAATATTCATTTTATATATATATTAATTTCATATATTATACATACATATTATATATAATACAATATCCATATATTTGCTTTCTACCACTGGTCTCTTTATATATTATCTTATATATATATATATATATATATATATATATATATATATATATATATATATATATATATATATATATATATATATATATATATATATATATATATATTCTACCACTTGTCTCTTTATATCTTATCTTATATACAGTATATATACAGTATATATATATATATATATATATATATATATATATATATATATATATATATATATATATATATATATATATATATATATCCATCCATCCATCCATCCATCCATTGCACAAAAGTGGAGCAACACTGTCTTTTTGTGGTTCATATTGAAACTACAATTAATTTTTATTTTATTTTTTACATTCACACTATTTTATTCTTTGTATACACTAATAGTACACAATATTTTATTCTTTGTACACACTAACAGTAAACACGATTGTATACTTTCTACACACTAATAGTACACACTATTTTATACTTTCTACACACTAATAATACACACTATTTTATACTTTGTACACACTAATAGTACACACTATTTTTACTTTGTACACACCAGTAGTGTACACTATTTTATACTTTGTACACACTAATAGTACACACTATTTTATTTTCTGTACACACTAATAGTACACACTATTTATACTTTGTACACACTAATAGTACACACTATTTATACTTTGTATACACTAATAGTACACACCATGTTATTCTTTGTACACACTAATAGTACACACTATTTTATACTTTGTACACACCAATAGTACACACTATTTTATACTTTGTACACACTAATTGTACACTGCTATACTTTGTACACACTAATAGTACACACTAATTTATACTTTGTACACACTAACAGTACACACTATTTTATAGTTTGGACATCATAATATTAAATCTTATTTTATACTTTTTACGCATTAATAGTACACATTATTTTATAGTTTGTACCCACTAAAAGTACGCACTATTTTATACCTTGTATACACTAACAGTACACACTATTTTATACTTTGTACACACTAATAGTACACACTATATTATAATTTTTACACTCTAAAAGTACACATTATTTTATGAGTATTACACTGTAATGATATACTATTTAATAATGATATAGTATAATGCTCCAGTGAAACCAATATAATGCTCGTGTGAAACCAGTAACCAAATGAGTTTTACCCTAACCTAGTCAGTGGCCTAGTGGTTAGAGTGTCCGTCCTGAGATGGGTAGGTTGTGAGTTCAAACCCTGGCTGAGAAAGACTATAAAAATGTGAGCCATTACCTCTCTGCTTGGCACTCAGCATCAAGGGTTGGAATTGGGGGTTAAATCACCAAAAATGATACCCGGGCACGGCCACCGTTGCTGCTCACTGCTCCCCTCACCTCCCATGGGTGAACAAGGGTGATGGGTCAAATGCAGAGGGTAATTTCGCCACACCTAGTGTATGTGTGACTATCATTGATACTTTTAAGATGGGACTTAAATGCTTCTACTGAGGTAGCATTTCTAACTGTTACTGCTCGAACATTCCAGAGTACTGGAGCCCCAATAGAAAACGCTCTATAGCCCGCATACTTTTTTGGGGCTCTGGGAATCACTAATAAGTTCTTTGAAGGCAGATTTCTTGCCGGGACATATGGTACAATACAATCAGCAAGATAGGATGGAGCTAGACCGTGTAGTAGATAGATAGATAGATAGATAGATAGATAGATAGATAGATAGATAGATAGATAGATAGATAGATAGATAGATAGATAGATAGATAGATAGATAGATAGATAGATAGATAGATAGGACCTGGACGATAGATAGATAGATAGATATATATTAGATAGTA
Source organism: Nerophis lumbriciformis (assembly GCF_033978685.3). NCBI lineage: Eukaryota > Metazoa > Chordata > Actinopteri > Syngnathiformes > Syngnathidae > Nerophis > Nerophis lumbriciformis. The sequence continues at coordinate 32,707,630 of NC_084564.2, read as the reverse complement.
CTTTATTGATTCCTTCAGGAGAGTTCCCTCAGGAAAATTAAAATTCCAGCAGCAGTGTACATAATTGAGATCGAAACTAAAAAGTAAAAAGCAAATAATGGGGGTATAAATGGAAATAAAATACAAAAATATTACAATAAGAATAAAAATAAAAAGCAACAATGAGAATCAATCAATCAATGTTTATTTATATAGTCCTAAATCACAATTGTCTCAAAGGGCTGCACAAGCCACAACGACATCCTTGGTTCAAAGCCCACATAAGGGCAAGGAAAAACTCACAACCCAGTGGGACGTCAATGTGAATGACTATGAGAAACTTTGGAGAGGACCGCAGATGTGGGTCTGGTTAGTGCATGGCAGCTCCTGCCATCAGTGTGTGAATGTGTGTGTATGAATGGGTGAATGTGGAAATAGTGTCAAAGCGCTTTGAGTTCCTTAAAAACGTAGAAAAGCGCTGTACAAGTATAACCCATTTACCATTTACCATATACAGTATAGGTATATATATAGTATAAGGTATATACAGTATAGGTGTAATATGATCAAACTATCTATCAAAAGTCTAGCAGCCACATTTTGTACCAACTGTAATAAATAAATATAGAATACAAATATAACAGTAAAATAAGAATATAACAAGATAAATTATTAGTATTTTATACCTAAGTAATAGTAGTAAAACCTTAAAGTCACATCTTAAGTGCACAGGAAGCCAGTGCACAGGTTTTGATGTCATTAGCAGAGTGCAGTTAGTCTGCTCAGTACATAACATCTTCATATTTTTACAAATACGTTTGTACATGAAATGCAATTACAGATGGTTTTTAACAGTATACTTTTTAAACGTGTTATCCTATAGTGGTTTTAACTTGCTTTTATCGTTACTGGTTGATTGATTGATTGAAACTTGTATTAGTAGATTGCACAGTACAGTACATATTCCGTACAACTGACCACTAAATGGTAACACCCGAATACGATTTTCAACTTGTTTAAGTCGGGCTCCACGTGAATCAATTGATGGTAAAATGGTATTATAATTAATTCAATACAACATATTTTCAACTCGGTTTTTAACCAACATCATCCTTTTTATATATTTATGAAATAGAAAATAGAAAAATACAAAATACAAAGCAAGACGTGACATGACACAAATAACTAAATGTACTTTTAGCCACCTCTAGTGGTGACTAGCGAATATGACAGTCCACGTTGTTCCCATGTTAAAAAGGCGTTCAATACAACGTTAAATATAAACGTCTTCACACATAAAACGCACATAATGCAACAATTATTACCTGCAATGAGTGATCAGAACGCACATACACACAATATGTGGTTAGCACCTCCGCAGGTTTCTGTGTCTACAGGGGGAAAATAATATCCACTTCAGTGCAAAGTAGTAATACGTCTGATGTGAGCAACAACCAATTCAAAAGGAAAATTCCCCAATATAGCATTTCAACTGCTGTTAAATAACTGTGCATCTTACAATAAATCTCACGTTAGCTTTAGTGTCATTTATAATACTTTGCAGAGCAATATCAGACCGTGGCTTACTACATTAGCAGAGTGCGGGAAGTCTGCTAACAGCTTCCGGTTTGCGGTCATAACAGCTTCCGGTTTGCGGTCATATTTATAGACTTTTAGGTACTAGCAAATGGGCAATTGGACCTCTCATTGCATAACAAAACAATATACATATTTTAGCAGGAATTGCACTCAAATAATCAAAGTGTATATATATATATATATATATATATATATATATATATATATATATATATATATATATATATATATATATATATATATATATATATATATATATATATATATATATGTATATATATGTATATGTAAAGGCATGTACAGCATAGGTATTTATGTATGTATATAGGTATATAAAGGTATATACAGTATAGGTATATGTATAGGTATATATGTATATAAAGGTATACAGTATACAGTATAGGTACATAAATGTATATACAGTATAGGCGTAATATGATCAAACTTTCTTGTTCTTGTCAAAAGTCTAGCAGACACATTTTGTACAAACTGTAATATTTTAATGCTAGACATAGGGAGACATGAAAATAATAGGTTACAGTAATCAAGACGAGACGTAACGAACGCATGAATAATGATCTCAGCGTCGCTGGTGGACTAAATGGAACGAATTTTAGTGATATTACGGAGATGAAAGAAGTCTGTTTTAGTAACACTCTTAATGTGTGACTCAAACGAGAGAGTTGTTTTAGTAACACTCTTAATATGTGACTCAAACGAGAGAGTTGTTTTAGTAACACTCTTAATGTGTGACTCAAACGAGAGAGTTGGGTCTAAGATAATACCCAGATTCTTTACAGAGTCACTTTGTGTAATTGTTGTCAAATGTTAAGGTGGTATTATTAAATAGGTGTGTAATTGTTTGTTGTCAAATGTTAAGGTGGTATTATTAAATAGGTGTATAATTGTTTGGTTGTCACATGTTAAGGTGGTATTATTAAATAGATGTCGGTGTCTAGCAGGACCGATGATTAGCATTTCCGTTTTCTTAGCGTTGAGTTGCAAAAGGTTAGCGGACATCCATTGTTTGATTTCATTAAGACACGCCTCCAGCTGACTACAATGCTATAATGCTACTATGAAAACAGTATAATGCTCCAGTGAAACCAGTATAGTGCTGTTGGGAAACCAGGATAATGCCCCTGTTCTGCCACGGTTATTAAGATGACTTTATTTAGTGTGTGTTTATTTTCGAGTCATTTCAGTTGGTTCTGTTAAGTGAGCTGTACCTTTAAGAAACACGCAGATAGGTCACGTGTTTAGACTCCGGAAGTATTTCAGACAGGTGCGCACAACTCCGCCTCATTCCTCGTGTTTCTCAGCAAACTATCACATCTTATGCTGTTCGTGGCATCGTTGGTATGTACCCATATTTAATGTTTGTAGTACACAATGAGTCATATTTAGCTGTGAAATGTGTGTGTTTTATGATGTTAGACGATCGCTGATTGCAGTACCTGTTCATGTCGGCTAACTTTCATTTGTTGTCATCTGCCGCCATCTAGTGGACGTTTGTTGTACTGTTACTTAAGACAATTTAAACAGTAGAACGCTCATATGTCACGGATATTATTAATCATAACAACACATACAGTGGTGTGTGATAAAGTTAAACTTAGATTTAATTCAAATGCAATACTTGATAATCTGTGGTCTGTGATATGACATTATTAAGTTCATTTAATTCATGCATTTATATTTACGTTTGTGTCCTACAGTTTTACCCTTGCAATTGTCAATAAACCTGGCCTCCATCAGTCAACCTGGTGTTCAGAGTTTTGATGAGCGGAAGGTGTTGAACTTACTGCCTTCGTGTACAAGTGTGCTTAAGGAAGGCAGGATAGTAAAACAACGACTTCATCGTATAAGATAACACAGTTTCACGCCGAACATACATCATGGATTCAAAGGAGCCGTCGCTGAAGTCTAGATCCTACACATCACGCTCCACAAAATCATCTGCAGGGAATGCTGCGGCTTTAGCCCGTGCCAACGCAGAGGCAGCAAAAGCACGACTGAACTTTGCAGAAAAAGACATGATCCTAGCAATGGAAAAAGCCCAATTAGAAGCACGAATGATGAAACTGTCTCTAGAAAGAGATGCAGCTGTAGCTGAAGCGGAGGCTGAGGCGCTAGAAGCAGCGTTCAACATGGATGGCAGTGTGCAAAGTAGCAAGAAGCTCCCACTTCAAGAGATTCCCTGTGATCCTCTAGGGCGGACCAGAGAATATGTCACTGAACAGTCTAAAGAACATTCGTCTTTAGCATTAGAAGAATACGCTCAGGATGGTGCTCGTGAGCGAGGCACACAATCCAACGCCCCTCTTCACCCCTTCATCCAGGACAGTGTTGGTCAGCTACACACACATTCAACCCCGGCACTGCATCCACATCCTCATTTTCCTTCTCAAAATGAAAGCAGCCATCTATGTTTAGACCCAGCACCAAGAAACTATCACCATGCTCCCCAGTCCATAGCAGTAGATAGGCCAGCTGCTTCCAACATCACACAAACAGCAGCAAGCAGAGTAACTGTAAAGCAGCCACAACCCTCTATGACCACACCCCTTTCCTTCAAGAATACTCAAGGTTATCATAACCCACAGGGATCAAGTAATAATGGTTTTCAGTATCCCGCCATGTCCAGTAACACTCCTCATAATGCTCATCATGACAGATCAGGTATGAGTGATGTCATCAGATATTTCGCTCGACGTGAACTGGTTACTACATGTATGACCCAATTCAACGACCAGCCGGAGAGTTACAGCGCTTGGCAACAGTCCTTTCAAAACGCAGTAAGAGGACTTCATCTAACATGCAGCGAGGAAATGGATTTGCTGGTCAAGTGGCTTGGGAAAGAGTCAGGAGAACATGCAAAACGTATTCGAGCTGTCAACACTAGCCAACCTCAAAGAGGACTTCAGATGATATGGGACAGACTGGACGCATGCTACGGAGCCCCTGAAGTTGTCGAAGAGGCACTCTTCCAACGCATCAGCAACTTCCCCAAAATCACCTACAAAGACTATGCAAAACTTCATGAGCTCAGTGACCTTCTTATGGAACTGCAGGCGGCCAAGACAGATGGAACTCTTCCCGGCCTTCACTACCTCGACACAGCCAGAGGAATAAGTCCTCTTGTCCATAAGTTGCCCTCTAGTCTGCAAGAGAAATGGCTGTCTGTTGGGTCCGATTACAAAGAACGTTGTCGAGTCTCATTCCCTCCCTTTGAAGTATTTGTGGACTTTATTTTCCATCAGGCTAAAATCAGAAATGACCCTAGTTTCAACTTTGCTGTTCAAGCTGACATTGCAATGACGGACAAGACCTTTAGAACAACCAAACCAAAAGAAATATCAGTCCACAAGATGGACGTCTCTCCTACAGAACACAGTGATGAAGCTGAGAACCCCGAACGTCACTGCCCAATTCATAAAAAACCCCACCTTCTGAGGAAATGTCGAGCTTTCCGAGATAAACCCATAGAAGAAAGGAAAGCATTCCTCAGAGAACACAAGATCTGCTTTAAATGTTGCACATCTTCAAAACACATGGCTAGAGACTGCAAGTATACGGCCACATGCACTGAATGTGGGAGTGAGAAACATAACTCTGCTCTTCATCCAGGACCAGCACCACAGACAGAGGAGCCATACCCCTCTTCAAAGCATGGCGGGGAGCCAACATCTTCAGAAGTTGCCAGCAGCTGCACTACAGTCTGTGGTGGTGATCAAAGCGACAGGTCATGTTCTAAAATCTGTTTGGTTAAAATCTACCCCGTCAACCGTCAAGAGAAGGCAATAAAGGTCTACGCTATCATTGACGAACACAGCAACAGATCCTTGGCCCGGTCTGAGTTCTTCGACACCTTCAAAGTGCAAGGATCCCCCTCTCCATACTCTCTCCGAACCTGTTCGGGAGTAACAGAAACCATGGGGAGAAGAGCTACAGGTTACCAGATCGAATCCATGGACGGGAAAGTCAGTCTTCCTCTACCAAGTCTGGTTGAATGCAACGACATCCCTAACAATAGATCAGAGATCCCAACTCCCAATGCTGCATCTAATCACCCCCACCTGAAGTCTATTGCTCAATTCATCCCAGAGCTCGAACAGAGTACACCCATTCTGCTTCTCCTAGGGCGAGACATTATCGCAGCCCACAAAGTTCGCAAACAGTTGAACGGCCCTCGAGATGCTCCTTATGCACAGAAACTCGACCTGGGATGGGTAATAGTTGGTAATGTCTGCTTGGGAGGTGTGTACAAGCCAGACAGTGTAAATGCCTTCTATACCCAGACAGCAGAATGCAAACGCCCCTCCATCTTTCAACCATGCCCAAACACCCTGCAGGTGAAAGAGAGGTGCAGTCAGTTTCAGTACAAAGACTATCCTAAGATACAGACAACAGGGATTCCTACATGCAGTCGAGAAGCTGAGGAGTTGGGCTCCACAGTGTTTCAACAGACAAGGGATGATGACAAAGTTTCTCCATCAATTGAGGACATTTCTTTCTTGAAAATCATGAGAAACAATTTAAAGAAAGATAAAAACAACAGCTGGGTAGCTCCGCTGCCTTTCAAGTCACTAAGGCGCCGTCTCCCCGATAATAAACTACGAGGCCCCCATCAGACACAGAAGATGGCCGACCTTCCGGAAGATCGCCTCTCTACTGAACCTCCATTCACAAATGTTGGCTTGGATGTGTTCGGACCGTGGGCTGTGTCTTCACGACGTACAAGAGGTGGCTTTGCTCAGAGTAAACGGTGGGCAGTGTTATTTACCTGCATGAGTGTTCGAGCTGTCCACATCGAGGTAATAGAATCTCTCGACACGTCAAGCTTCATCAACGCTCTTCGGCGTTTCCTTGCTGTTAGGGGCCCTGTGAAGCTTATTCGTTCAGACCGAGGAACTAACTTTGTCAGCGCGTGTAAAGAGCTGAAGATCTCCTCAAACATCATTAATGCTTCGGTCGAGAAGTATCTCTTGGATCAAGGATGTGAATGGAAGTTCAACGCTCCTCACGCCTCTCATATGGGTGGTTCATGGGAGAGGATGATTGGAGTAGCACGAAGGATTCTGGACTCCATGTTCCTCCAGCTGGGAGCTTCACGACTCACTCACGAAGCACTCACTACACTGATGGCAGAGGTTGCTGCAATCATTAATGCCAGACCTCTGATCCCAGTGTCGACTGACCCGGACGACCCCCTCATCCTTACTCCAGCGACCCTCCTCACCCAAAAGGTGAGTATTCCTTCTGCCCCAGTCGGTGATTGGATCAAAGACCTTCACAAGTCCCAGTGGCGTCAAGTCCAACATCTTGCCCAAACTTTCTGGAGTAGATGGAAGAAACAATACCTTGCATCACTTCAACCACGGAGAAAGTGGATGGCCTCCACCCCAGACCTTCAGCTTGGGAGTATTGTCCTTCTCAAAGACAACCAGCTTGCAAGAAACGAGTGGCCTCTGGGCTTGATTACTCAAGTCTTTCCAAGCAAAGACGGTAAGGTGCGGCAAGTGGAGATCAAGGTCTACAGGAAAGATGGGACTAAACTCTTCCTGCGTCCCATTTCAGAGACAGTCCTCCTTCTTGCTCCTGATTAGGAACAATAAGAGCTGTAGGGACATTTAAGTGATGACATTTGATAATGCCAGGCGGGGAGTGTTCTGCCACGGTTATTAAGATGACTTTATTTAGTGTGTGTTTATTTTCGAGTCATTTCAGTTGGTTCTGTTAAGTGAGCTGTACCTTTAAGAAACACGCAGATAGGTCACGTGTTTAGACTCCGGAAGTATTTCAGACAGGTGCGCACAACTCCGCCTCATTCCTCGTGTTTCTCAGCAAACTATCACATCTTATGCTGTTCGTGGCATCGTTGGTATGTACCCATATTTAATGTTTGTAGTACACAATGAGTCATATTTAGCTGTGAAATGTGTGTGTTTTATGATGTTAGACGATCGCTGATTGCAGTACCTGTTCATGTCGGCTAACTTTCATTTGTTGTCATCTGCCGCCATCTAGTGGACGTTTGTTGTACTGTTACTTAAGACAATTTAAACAGTAGAACGCTCATATGTCACGGATATTATTAATCATAACAACACATACAGTGGTGTGTGATAAAGTTAAACTTAGATTTAATTCAAATGCAATACTTGATAATCTGTGGTCTGTGATATGACATTATTAAGTTCATTTAATTCATGCATTTATATTTACGTTTGTGTCCTACAGTTTTACCCTTGCAATTGTCAATAAACCTGGCCTCCATCAGTCAACCTGGTGTTCAGAGTTTTGATGAGCGGAAGGTGTTGAACTTACTGCCTTCGTGTACAAGTGTGCTTAAGGAAGGCAGGATAGCCCCTGTGAAACCAGTATAATGCTCCTGTAAAACCAGTTTAATCCGGTTGTGAAACCAGGATAATGCCCCTGTGAAACCAGTATAATGCTCCTGTAAAACCAGTTTAATCCTGTTGTGAAACCAGTATAATGCTCCTGTGAAACCATTATAATGCTTCTGTGAAACCAGTAAAATCCTGTTGTGAAACCAGTATAATGCTCCTGTGAAACCAGTAAAATCCTGTTGTGAAACCAGTATAATGCTCCAATGAAACCAGTATACTCCCCAAAAATGTAAAAACATTTGCACCTTGAAGGTTTACTTTTTGAAGTTTGTGGTTCCAGCTGCAATAACACTCCTTCTGTCTTGAACGACCATCTTCTGCTTGTGGCGGGAAGCTAACAAGCTAAAGAGAGTTGAGGTGATGTCATGTAACAAAGTGGGCGTGTCCAAGGGGTCCTTTTGCAGTTTTTTGTAAATTGTGTGTGTGTGTGTGTGTGTGTGTGTGTGTGTGTGTGTGTGTGTGTGTGTGTGTGTGTGTGTGTGTGTGTGTGTGTGTGTGTGTGTGTGTGTGCGTGTGTGTGTGTGTGAAACTTCCATCAGTCGATGATGGCAAACAGATGTTGACCAAGGTCCACCCGCCCCCTGCTCCTATTGGCTGAGCAGATGTTGCCTCACCCCGCCCCCTGCTCCTATTGGCTGAGCAGATGTTGCCTCACAGTGTGAGGGAGCTGCAGGCTGACTGGGTGATCTTCTGGGTGCTCATGATGGCGTCAGCACACGACAGAGCGGTCCTGCAGGCCATCTTCAGCCCTAACAGTCCCTTTGAAGATGTCCCGCACCTGGAAGTGGACCAGGACTTGATGGATGAAGGTCAGCTTCTTCTCATGTTGGTCATCCAGCAGGTCCAAACTTTACAACATGTTGTCCTTCCTTCTCTGCGGCCTGCCAGACATTTTGTTTGACGCGGACAAGCTGAGGGAAGTCAAGGACTTGGAAGGACGCGGCGTGTCAGCGGCCGAGGATGGACACTTGCAGGAAGCCCTTGACATCTTCTCTCAGGCCATCCAAGTTCTACCTCAGCGCCCGTCCGCCTACAACAACCGAGCTCAGACCTTACGACTCCTGGGCAACACGGCGGGTAACACACAGTATCACTCTATTGGACCAACCCAGCACTGGCTTGATTTAACCCAGCAAGATGGGTTATATATTTAACCCAAATACTGGGTCATTTGAACTGCGACACTGGGTTAATTTAACCCTGCAAGATGGGTTGTATATTCAACCCAAATACTGGGTCTTTTGAACTGCAACACTGGGTTAATTTAACCCAGCAAGATGGGTTGTATATTCAACCCAAATGCTGGGTCTTTTGAACTGTGACACTGGGTTAATTTAACCTAGCAAGATGGGTTGTATATTCAACCCAAATACTGGGTCTTTTGAACTGCGACACTGGGTTAATTTAACCCAGCAAGATGGGTTTTATATTCAACCCAAATGCTGGGTCTTTTGAGCTGTGACACTGAGTTAATTTAACCCTGCAAGATGGGTTGTATATTCAACCCAATTACTGGGTCTTTTGAACTGCAACACTGGGTTAATTTAACCCAGCAAGATGGGTTGTATATTCAACCCAAATGCTGGGTCTTTTGATCTGCGACACTGGGTTAATTTAACCCAGCAAGATGGATTGTATATTCAATCCAAATGCTGGGTCAGTTGAACGGCGACACTACGGTAAGTTAATTTAACCCAGGAAGATGGGTTGTATATTCAACCTATGTTGGACTATGTTGTGTAGCTGTGTAAATGTATTTATGCACAGTAGGACATGGACTATATTGTGTAGTTGTGTAACTGTATTCATGTACAATAGGACATGGACAATGTTGTGTAGTTGTGTAACTGTATTCATGTACAGTAGGACATGGAATATGTTGTGTAGTTGTGTAACTGTATGCATTTACAGTAGAACGTGGACTATGTTGTGTAGTTGTGTAACTGTATTCATGTACAGTAGGACCTGGACTATCTTGTGTAGTTGTGTAACTGTATTCATGTACAGTAGGACATGGACTATGTAGTGTAGTTGTGTAACTGTATTCATGTACAGTAGGACATGGACAATGTTGTGTAGTTGTGTAACTGTATTCATGTACAGTAGGACATGGAATATGTTGTGTAGCTGTGTGACTATATTCATGTACAGTAGGACATGGACTATGTTGTGTAGTTGTGTAACTCTATTCATGTACAGTAGGACATAGTTTTGTCGTAGTTGTGTAGTAGGGTTGTAGTTGTGTATTTGCAACGTACGTGTGTTGTAGTCGTGTTGTAATTGTGTTGTAGTTGTGTTGTAATTGTGTTGTCGTTGTGTTGTAGTTGTGTAAATGTATTAATGTACAGTATACAAGGTGTAGTTGTGTAGTAGTTGTGTAGTTGTATTGTAATTATGTTGTAGTTGTGTTGTAGTTGTATAACTATTCATGTACAGTATATGTTGTGTAGTTATGTTGTATTTGTGTTGTCGTTGTGTTGTAGTTGTGTGAAAATTGTGTTGGTAGTTGTGTGAATATTGTGTTGTAGTTGTGTTCTAGTTGTGTGAATATCGTGTAGTAGTTGTGTTTATGTATTCATGTACAGTATATGTTGTGTAGTTGTGTTGTAGTTGTTGAACTGTATTCATGTACAGTATAAAGTTAAGTTAAAGTACCAGTGATTGTCACACACACACTAGGTGTGGTGAAATGTGTCCCCTGCATTTGACCCATCACCCTTGATCACCCCCTTGGAGATGAGGGGAGCAGTGAGCAGCAGCGGTAGCCGCGCCCGGGAATCCTTTTTGGTGATTTAACCCCCAATTCCAACCCTTGATGCTGAGTGCCAAGCAGGGAGGTAATGGCTCCCATTTTTATAGTCTTTGGTATGACTCGGTCGGGGTTTGAACTCACGACCTACCCATCTCAGGGCGGACACTCTAACCACAAGGTACATGTGTTGTAGTTGTGTAAATGTATTCATGTACAGTATATACTGTGTAGTTGTGTTGTAGTTGTGTAACTGTATTCATGTACAGGAAATGTGTTGTAGTTTTGTTGTAGTTGTGTAACTGTATTGATGTACAGTATATGTGTTGTAATTGTGTAACTGTATTGATACACAGTCAATGTGTTAAAGTTGTGTTGTAGTTGTGTAACTGTCATGATGTACAGTATAAGTGTTGTAGTTGTGCAGCTGTCATGATGTACAGTATAAGTGTAGAAAGTTTTGTAACTGTCATGATGTATAGTATATGTGTTGTAGTTGTGTAACTGTCATGATGTACAGTATATGTGTTGTAGTTGTGTAACTGTCATGATGTACAGTATATGTGTTGTAGTTGTGTAACTGTCATGATATACCGTATATGTGTTATGGTTATGTAACTGTCATGATGTACAGTATATGTGTTATAGTTGGTAACTGTCATGATGTACATTATATGTGTTGTAGTTGGTAACTGTCATGATGTACAGTATATGTGTTGTAGTTGTGTAACTGTCATGATGTACAGGATATGTGTTGTAGTTGTGTAACTGTCATGATATACAGTATGCGTGTTGTAGTTGTGTAACTGTCATGATGTACAGTATATGTGTTGTAGTTGTGTAACTGTACATGGGGTGTGTGTAAGAGCAGTGGTCTGCCCCCAGGTGCGCTGGAGGACTTGGACCGAGCCATGTCTCTAGTAGTCGTGTCGTTGTCTTGTGATTATGTTGGAGTTGTGTAACTGTATTGATGTACGGTGGTCTTCCCCCAGGTGCGCTGGAGGACTTGGAGCGAGCCATGTCTCTGAGCACAGGTGCAGGTGTGACTTCCCGCCAGGCGCTGGTCCAGAGGGGTCTGGTCCACAGGTTGCGGGGTCAGGAGGACTTGGCTCTGGCAGACTTCCAGAAGGCGGCGGCGCTGGGCAGCGACTTTGCCCGCCGGCAGGTGGTGCGCATGAATCCTTACGCCGCGCTCTGCAACTCTATGCTGACACAGGTGGTCCAGTCCTTGCGCAACCCTCAGGTGTCTGCCCCTGACCTTTGACCTCGGCTGATCAATAAACTGATTGGTGTTGAAATCATTCTGACTAATGTCACACTTCCTGTTGGCTGAGGATGCAGTTCAACTTATTACCACCAGATAGCAGTCGTCAATGTACCCCATTTATGTACTGTTTGAAGTACACTCTAGTAAAATCACTTATAATATATACAGGTAAAAGCCAGTAAATTAGAATATTTTGAAAAATTTGATTTATTTCAGTAATTGCATTCAAAAGGTGTAACTTGTACATTATATTTATTCATTGCACACAGACTGATGGATTCACATGTTTATTTCATTTAATTTTGATGATTGGAAGTGGCAACAAATGAAAATCCAAAATTCCGTGTGTCACAAAATTAGAATATTGTGTAAGGGTTAAATTTTGAAGACACCTGGTGCCACAAACTAATCAGCTGATTAACTCAAAACACCTGCAAAGGGCTTTAAATGGTCTCTCAGTCCAGTTCTGAAGCCTACACAAACATGGGGAAGACTTCAGATTTGACAGCTGTCCAAAAGGCAACCCCCCCCATAGAGGGGGGGGGGGGGGGGGGTTACCCACATATGCGGTCCTCTCCAAGGTTTCTCATAGTCATTCACATCGACGTCCCACTGGGGTGAGTTTTTCCTTGCCCGTATGTGGGCTTTGTACCGAGGATGTCGTTGTGGCTTGTGCAGCCCTTTGAGACACTTGTGATTTAGGGCTATATAAATAAAGATTGATTGATTGATCGACACATTGCACAAGGAGGGAAAGACACAAAAGGTTATTGCTGAAGAGGCTGGCTGTTCTCAGAGCTCTGTGTCCAAACACATTAATGGAGAGGCAAAGGGAAGGAAAAACTGTGGTCAGAAAAAGTGTACAAGCGATAGGGATCACCGCGCCCTGGTCAAGATTGTGAAAAAAAACCCATTCAAAAATGTGGGGGAGATTCAGAAGGAGTGGACAGCTGCTGGAGTCAGTGCTTCAAGATCCACCACCAAGAGACGCTTGAAAGACATGGGTTTCAACTGCCGCATACCTCGTGTCAAGCCACTGTTGACCAAGAAACAGCGCGAAAAGCGTCTCACCTGGGCTAAGGAAAAAAAGAGCTGGACTGCTGCTGAGTGGTCCAAAGTCATGTTTTCTGACGAAAGCAAATTTTGCATTTCCTTTGGAAATCGAGGTCCCAGAGTCTGGAGGAAGACAGGAGAGGCACAGGATCCACGTTGCCTGAAGTCTAGTGTAAAGTTTCCACCATCAGTGATGGTTTGGGGTGCCATGTCATCTGCTGGTGTCGGTCCACTCTGTTTCCTGAGATCCAGGGTCAACGCAGCCGTCTACCAGCAAGTTTTAGAGCACTTCATGCTTCCTGCTGCTGACCTGCTCTATGGAGATGGAGATTTCAAGTTCCAACAGGACTTGGCGCCTGCACACAGCGCAAAATCTACCCGTGTCTGGTTTACGGACCATGGTATTTCTGTTCTAAATTGGCCCGCCAACTCCCCTGACCTTAGCCCCATAGAAAATCTGTGGGGTATTGTGAAAAGGAAGATGCAGAATGCCAGACCCAAAAACGCAGAAGAGTTGAAGGCCACTATCAGAGCAACCTGGGCTCTCATAACACCTGAGCAGTGCCAGAAACTCATCGACTCCATGCCACGCCGCATTAACGCAGTAATTGAGGCAAAAGGAGCTCCAACCAAGTATTGAGTATTGTACATGCTCATATTTTTAATTTTCATACTTTTCAGTTGGCCAACATTTCTAAAAATCCCTTTTTTGTATTAGCCTTAAGTAATATTCTAATTTTGTGACACACGGAATTTTGGATTTTCATTTGTTGCCACTTCAAATCATCAAAATTAAATGAAATAAACATTTGAATGCATCAGTCTGTGTGCAATGAATACATATAATGTACAAGTTACACCTTTTGAATGCAATTACTGAAATAAATCAAGTTTTTCAAAATATTCTAATTTACTGGCTTTTACCTGTACATACACACCAGTGACGTGCGGTGAGGTTGATGGCTGGTGAGGCACTGACTTCATCACAGTCAGATTTACAAACATATGAACCCTAAAGAGTATCTTATTCACCATTTGATTGGCAGCAGTTAACGGGTTATGTTTAAAAGCTCATACCAGCATTCTTCCCTGCTTGGCACTCAGCATCAAGGGTTGGGATTGGGGGTTAAATCACCAAAAATTATTCCCGGGCGCGGCACCGCTGCTGCCCACTGCTCCCCTCACCTCCCAGGGGGTGAACAAGGGGATGGGTCAAATGCAGAGGACAAATTTCACCACACCTAGTGTGTGTGTGACAATCATTGGTACATTAACGTAACTTTAACTTTACACATACAAACTGTAGCACACAAAAAAGCACATTTAATTAAAAAAACTTTATTATGGTCTTACCTTTACTTATAAGTGCGGAAACAGTGGTGTTCGTGTTGGAGGAGTTGTGAATGAATGAAATATGAAATCCGTGCTGCAGTCTGCAGGTGTACCTAATGTTGTGTCCCTGCAGTCGTTCACGGCTCCTCCGGCGCGAAAGTTGTTGTTTTTGCACTTTTTGGCTTCTTGTTAAGTGACTTTTTTTGGGTGGATTCGGTCTTGCACGTGGAGGGTTTGGGTGTGGGCTTTAGTAGGTGTGGCGCTCCCGTCGGGGGGTGCATTCTGCGGTGGGGGTGCATTAACCGGCACCAGGAGGCGAGATTACTGCGAGCCTCACACAGTGCGTCTTCGCAGCAGTGTTATGATTGCTCAGCACAAGAAATACTTTACACACATACAGTTGTTGACAAAATACACTGTACATTATATACCTCAGCTAACTAAACTATGGAAATGTATAATATAGTTCATATAGCAATACGGTCTCACTGCACAGCAGGCCAGCAGTTAGCCGAGTCCGCAATCCATGGTGAGGCACAACTGAGTGACGTGCCTCAACTGGCTGCTGATCACCGCACCGTCTCTTCTCAGTACTTGAAAGGCAAATGTGAAAATTCAGCGATTTTGAATAAAAATAATCTAAAACTGGTGAAGTTAAATGGAAAATAACTTTATAGTATAATCACTGAATACATATAACAATTTAATTATTTTTTTTTCTTTTTACATTTTTTTTCTTTCCATGATGGCAGGTGAGGCCCCGCACGTCACTGATACACACATATACATATATATATATATATATATATATATATATATATATATATATATATATATATATATATATATATATATATATATATATATATATATATACATATATATATATATATATATATATATATATATATATATATATATGTATATATATATATATATATATATATATATATATATATATATATATATATATATATATATATATATATATATATATATATATATATATATATAACTACATCACTTCAAACCAGACATAAAACGTAAGAGTTATTTGTGACTAACACGTAGCACTGATTTTTCTGGTCTGGATATCACAGCAGATGACATTTTCCTCCACACACCATTGGAATACCTCCAGAAGTTTGTGTCCAAAGACATGGTTGATGCTCTGGCACAAAACACGAATGAGTACAGCTCTAACATCTGTAAACACCACTGCAAAGGAAATAGAAAAAATGCTTGGCATGTCCCTGAAGATGAGCCTGGTACAAATGGCTGGAACCTGTAAGTATTGGGAGACAGAGACGTGGTACTCCCCTGTTGCTGATGTGATGCCACGCAACAGATTCCAATCCCTGTTGACGTCATTACATTTTGTAAACAACATGACAGTATCTGAGACGGAAAAGAAAGACAAACTATCAAAACTCAGACTGTGGCTTGTTTCCTTCAGAGAGAAATGCCTGCAGGCGGTACCAGAAGAGCACACCTCTGGATGAGATGATTCCTTTCAAGGGGAAATTCAGCAGCATCAAGAAATGTATGGGAGGCAAGCCAAACCAATGAGCATTCTAAGTGTGGGTGAGAACTCGAATCTCTGGCATGATGTGGGAATTGATGTCTACCAAGGCAGTGTCAACGGAATACGAGCCAAATCTGAACTTGGATTGTCAGGTGAGGTTGTGATGAAACTTGCTTCCACACTTCCACAAGGTCAGAACTACAAACTGTATGCAGACAACTACTTCACCTGTGTTCCATTATTAGTGAAGCTCCTTGATCGGGGAATTCATTACGTGGGAACAGCCAGGCAGGTGCGCACCCAACTGTAACCTTGAAGACGAGAAGAGCTTGAAGAAAAAGGAGAGAGGAAGCTATGACGTCAGAGTGGAAGGGAATCACAACATCTGTGCTGTCAAATGGTATGACAGCAGGCCGTCACACTTGGACCGTAACATCCACATCACCAACAAGGATCTATACGGACAACTGCCGAGGCTCAGCAAGAAGGTAACAGCTAGGAGGATGAGGCTGGCCGGCCACTGCCACAGACATTGGGAGCTCCCGGCCAGCAGGCTGGTCCTATGGGAACCAACGCACGGGCATCGATTGCGAGGACGTCCCGCGCTAACGTACGTGGACATCCTGAAAGCTCTACTGAGCTGGCCGGGTGTATGGGGAACCGGAATGATTGGAGACTCCGATTGAAGCTCGCCTGAGCACGACTGAGAGAGCGAGAGACACTTGTGTCATCCTTTGATGGACCTGAACCTGTGCAGAAGATTCAACGCTGGTACATGTACATCGTCTGGCACACCATCATCCTGGCTTGGTCAATGTCTGGCTGCTCTACAAGCGGGACTGTGAAGCGCTCAAGGTGTCCAGCAAAGAGACGTATAATTAATTATATAATAATTCAATGCCACACTTCAAACTCCAAAGAGAGGACGACCATCTTCAGGCAAAGGGAGCTCAGCAACACAGACGGTGACATCAGGAAGCCCTCTGAATGCTCAGAAGAGGCCATGCAAGAGATGTGCACATCTCCCATTGGATGTACGCAAGGATCTAGTTGCCCATTTCCCAAGGAAACCAGGGAGAGGACGCTGCAATAAAGGATACACCAACACACAATGCAGAAAGTGTGATGTTCGCCTTTGCTTTACTGACGACAGGGACTGTTTTTGGGACTTTCACCACCAATGAAAGTCTTCATGACCAATGTCATGAAAAGAAAAAAAAAGAGGGGGAAAAAGCATTTTTTAAGAGTTTTATCTTGTTTAACATTTTTAAGATTTTTAATAAATTACTTCATAAAAATATGACTAATGTGTGATTATTCCATCCATCCATCCATTTTCTACCACTTATTCCCTTTGGGGTCGCGGGGGGCGCTGGAGCCTATCTCAGCTACAATCGGGCGGAAGGCGGGGTACACCCTGGACAAGTCGCCACCTCATCGTTATTGATGTTATATACCGCTATGGGGCTAAGTAAGCAATCAACCCCGCAAATGAATCCTTAGTTGTTCTGAATTGTTCAGACAACGTGAGTACAAATACAGAAATTCTGCTCCCATCAAAAGCCAATGTTGCAATATTACAACATTTCTCTAAAAACATACATAAACATTTTTTTTAACTCTTATTTCTGCATCAAATGCCTCCTACAACAACATCTGAACGTTTTTTTTTTTTAGGTTTTTCTATATTTGGGTCTTACAGGTTTAAAGGTAACATTGTAATTTTACAACAAGGGGTGTTACAGGTTAAGTGGCATTTCAGTTTGACCACATATTAAATAGATAAGGCTCCTTAGTTTGATATTCGCAGGTGGATTGGATCACTTCTCGTAAGAAAAGAGGCTCTAATTGGGACTTCGGAATGCAAAAGTGATAACTATATCCTTGAGAAAAGACTACCTGTCTAGCTCAACGCCAACATTTGAGTTATGACTTAAAGCAGTTGTTTTCCAGACACTTACACACAAACATCTCCTTTTATGGTCAGGATGTGCGGTCCTGACTTAGCACACACCCAGACAAACAAAGAAGGAAAATATGACTGATGTTTTGGAGTCCTTCATTTTTTGACCTAGGGCGGGTACTGCAAACCTGTTTAATGACGCTCGCTTGTAATAAAGCAACTTTTTGTTCAGCAAAGAGTCTCCGACGTCTCTTTTGATCCAGCCGCACTGCCGTGTTGCCCTCCTGCACGGGAGGGGGTGACAAGACCAGAAATACACTTCTCTAGGCTATACACATTAGATTTAAATACCATATTGACTATCAATAACTTTTCAATATGAAACCAAAACTAAAAAAGGAAATATTAACTTGTTTTTTCAATATTTGTTTCCTGACCTAAGACGAAAAAAAATAATGTGTTGTGCACAATTGGAAAATGGACAGGCATATGAACTTATTTTGTGTGACTCCCTTTGATACCTGGACGTACAGTAGTTTTACATGGATTTTGCCTCTCGGGTAAAAAAATAAATAAAAATAAAAATGTAGAAGACAGGAGGACCGAAGAGGTCTGTATCAAGTTGAAGTAAATGGATGTATTTGCTTTATTTATTTATTTTTTTGTTTGTTTTATTTTGGAAAATGAATAAATAGATGATACACAGATTTCCAATATAGAGTACATTAAGCCAAAATAAAGACAACGTATCTAACATTTGGAGTGTACATTTTAAGTCCCAACTTCCCAAGAGTGTCAAAGCTTTTCTTCCAATCACTACGATGCGGCCTCACACACAGTCCTGGTGAAAAAAAAGTGTCTGAAGGTTGGGAGAGTTAGCAAACAACAATCGAGAAGTCAGAATGCAATTTTTTTCATTTTTTTTCATTGCAACTTACTAGTTACTAGATATTTAAAACAAGGTCTTAAAAAAAGGGGCTGTCTTATATCTGTTTTTTAAATGGAGATATTCTTATCCTGATGGTGTTGACACGTATTTTTGTTTCATGTTTTATGGCATTTTTAATCCTTCTATCCACTTTATTCTGGGTATTTCCCGTAATACGAAGTGTTAGTTAGCTGATAGAATGGCTGTGTTTTTTTTTAAATTAACCTCCAGTTACATTTTAATTAAATACGCATGGACGGCGTGGCGCAGTGGGAGAGTGGCCGTGCGCAACCCGAGGGTCCCTGGTTCAATCCCCACCTAGTACCAACCTCGTCATGTCCGTTGTGTCCTGAGCAAGACACTTCACCCTTGCTCCTGATGGCTGCTGGTTAGCGCCTTGCATGGCAGCTCCCTCCATCAGTGTGTGAATGTGTGTGTGAATGGGTAAATGTGGAAGTAGTGTCTAAGCGCTTTGAGTACCTTGAAGGTAGAAAAGCGCTATACAAGTACAACCCATTTATCATTTATAATTCCTTGTGCCTCCTCACATTGCACAGATATGCACAAACACACAAAGTAGGTCACCTTGCTGTGTGTGCGTTTGTGTTTGTGTGCATCCGTGTGCACACCCATGAGAGTTGTCCTCTAATGTTCCCCGCTGTGTCACCACGAATCTACAGAGAGTGGAGTCATTAGGCAGGCTCTAAGTCACTTAGCCCAAACTCAAATTCAATTAGTCCACCAGAAGTCAAAGACATTTACAATCATGTTTGCGTTACCGGCTGCATAGGCAGAGTGCCCTCACTGCTAATTATTGGACACATCACATTCTTTGGGTTTACTGTTGACCAAAACAGGGAGTTTTTTATTTTATTTGTATTTCTATAAGTTCAAATATGTCGACAAATGATTATCTCTCTGTCGTCCGTCATTGCACCGATCGCTGCTTGCTCGTCGCCACAGTAACCGCAGTCATTTGTGCGTAACTGTGCCAGTTTGTATTTACGCGCTAAATATAGATGCAACAGCGGAGGCAAAAAGTGTCAGACTTGATACATTGCTAAATAATTACATTTCTATCTCCTCCTACCATGGTGCTAAGAAGGATTAACCTAAAAAATTATCAGATGGAAATGTAAAAAATGAAGAAATGAGCAAAGTACTTTAAATCTTCAATAAGTACTTCGACTAATCGTCTGTACCTGTCATCATTGCCACTCGCAGGCAGGGGGCCAGAGACACGTACTCAATGTCGAGACATATTTCTAGCGAGGTTACAAGTCTGAACAATGCTTGCAACAAGAAAAATACATTATATAGAACATTTATAACATAAATATCTACAGAGGCAGAAAACAAGTACATAACATATAATAACAAGCTAACTAGCATACTACGAACACATAGGAAAGCATATTACAGTCAATTATTGGACCGGAACTAAAACAATATGAGAGCAACATGGGGCATCATAAATAGCATTATTAAAAATGGTGCTAAGAAGGATTATCCTAAATAATTCTACAAACCCCGTTTCCATATGAGTTGGGAAATTGTGTTAGATGTAAATATAAACGAAATACAATTATTTGCAAATAATTGTCAACCCATTTTCAGTTGAATATGCTACAAAGACAACATATTATGATGTTCAAACTGATAAACATTTTTAATTTTTTGCAAATAATTATTAACTTTAGAATTTGATGCCAGCAACACGTGACAAAGAAGTTGGGAAAGGTGGCAATAAATACTGATATAGTTGAGGAATGCTCATCAAACACTTATTTGGAACATCCCACAGGTGTGCAGGTAAATTGGGAACAGGTGGGTGCCATGATTGGGTATAAAAACAGCTTCCCAAAAAATGCTCAGTCTTTCACAAGAAAGGATGGGACACCCGTTTGTCCACAACTGCGTGAGCAAATAGTCAAACAGTTTAAGAACAACGTTTCTCAAAGTGCAATTGCAAGAAATTTAGGGATTTCAACATCTACGGTCCATAATATCATCAAAAGGTTCAGAGAATCTGGAGAAATCACTCCACGTAAGCGGCATGGCCGGAAACCAACATTGAATGACCGTGACCTTTGATCCCTCAGACGGCACTGTATCAAAAACCGACATCAATCTCTAAAGGATATCACCACATGGGCTAAGGAACACTTCAGAAAACCACTGTCACTAAATACAGTTTGCCGCTACATCTGTAAGTGCAAGTTAAAGCTCTACTATGCAAAACGGAAGCCATTTATCAACAACATCCAGAAACGCCGCCGGCTTCTCTGGGCCCGAGATCATCTAAGATGGACTGATGCAAAGTGGAAAAGTGTTCTGTGGTCTGACGAGTCCACATTTCAAATTGTTTTTGGAAATATTCGACATCGTGTCAAAGGGGAAGCGAACCATCCAGACTGTTATTGACACAAAGTTCAAAAGCCAGCATCTGTGATGGTATGGGGGTGCATTAGTGCCCAAGGCATGGGTAACTTACACATCTGTGAAGGCACCATTAATGCTGAAAGGTACATACAGGTTTTGGAACAACATATGCTGCCATCTACGCGCCGTATTTTTCATGGACGCCCCTGCTTATTTCAGCAAGACAATGCCAAGCCATATTCAGCACGTGTTACAACAGCGTGGCTTCACAAAAAAGAAAGTGCGGGTACTTTCCTGGCCCGCCTTCAGTCCAGACCTGTCTCCCATCGAAAATGTGTGGCGCATTATGGAGCGCAAAATACGACAGTGGAGACCCCGGACTGTTGAACGATTGAAGCCTACATAAAACAAGAATGGGAAAGAATTTCACTTTAAAAGCTTCAACAATTAGTTTCCTCTGTTCCCGATCGTTTATTGAGTGTTGTTAAAAGAAAAGGTGATGTAACACAGTGGTGAACATGCCCTTTTCCAACTACTTTGGCACGTGTTGCAGCCATGAAATTCTAAGTTAATTATTATTTGCAAAAAATAAAATAAAGTTTATGAGTTTGAACATCAAATATCTTGTCTTGTAGTGCATTCAATTGAATATGGGTTGAAAAGGATTTGCAAATCATTGTATTCCGTTTATATTTACATCTAACACAATTTCCCAACTAATATGGAAACAGGGTTTGTAAAACAGAAATGTAAAAAATGACAAAATGAACAAAGTACCGGTAGCTGAAAGCTTCAATAAGTACTTGTGAACATTGCACCAAATCTGCAGGAAAATATTCCAGATCTCGAGTCAGTTGAGCACTTGAATGACACCATAGATAGAAACCCCAACTCTATGTTCCTGGAAGGTGTGACAAAAGAGGAAATAATCAATATCGTGAAAAAAATTAAATCCAAGACCTCAACTGATTGTAACGGAATTGATATGGAAACAATACAAAAGGTTATTGAAGAGATTTCAGCAACCTATTGTCACAGACTATGTTTGTGTCTATGTCTCTGTGTTTGTCTATGTGAAAGTGGGTGTGTTTTGGGCGTAGGCTTGGCTCCAGCTCTCAGCCTGGCATGGCTGATCCCAGCTCCCTAATCAACTCACCTGCCTTCATCAACTCATCACCTGCAGCCTTTATATGTTTGGACTTCACTCTGCGCCCTCGCCAGATTGTTCACAGTTCTACACGTGCGATCACTTCTAGCAAGTTTTCCTACATTTCTAGCATTTTTAATGATCTTGCTGTTTTTGTGTTTTTTGCTCCTCGACTTACCCCTGGAAACGATAAAGAAGGTTATTGAAGAGATTTCAGAACCTTTAACATATATCAGCAACCTATCATTTCAAACTAGCAAATTCCCAGATAAAATTAAAATAGCAAAAGTCGTACCAATTTCCAAGACTGGAGACAAACACCAGTTTACAAACTACACACCTGTTTATCTACTTCCACTAATTTCTAAAATTATTGAAAAACTATTTGACAACAGATTGGACAAATTCATAAATAAAAAGGAAACACTCACAGACAACCAATATGGATACAGAGCCAACATCTCAACATCAATGGCATTCATCCAAGTAACAGAAGAGATCACAAATGCAATAGATGTTAAAAAATGTGCTGCTGCAGAGTTTATGGATTTAACAAAAGCATTTGACACAATTAATCACAATATCTTAATAAACAAATTAGAACGGTATGGCATCAGGGGGTTGGTCTTAAACTGGGTAAGAAGTTAGAAAGCGATATGTGAAGATAGGCGAACACACGTCTACAGAGCTGAAAATATCTTGTGGTGTACCACAGGGATCAGTACAAGGACCAAAATTGTTCAATCTTTATATAAATGACATTTGTAAAGTTACAAAGAACTTAAAGATAGTATTATTTGTAGATGATACAATAGTGTTCAAGAGAGAACTCACAGAAGATAATACAAATAATAACAAATTAAAAAGATGGTTTGACAAAAACAGACCAACTTTGAATCTCGGTAAAACTGAAATAATGCTATTTGGTCACAGTAGAGAGAAAGTCAAACACAAATACAAATAGACGGAGTAGACATTGAAAGGGTAAAAGAAAATGCGTGTTTGGGTGTAATAATAGATGATAAAATGAACTGAAACCTCATGTAAAAAATACACAACATAAAGTAGCAAGAAACATGTCAATAATGAATAAAGCAAAACAAGTTCTAGACCAAAAATCACTTCATATTCTCTACTGCTCACATATCTGACTTGTTGTGTAGAAATATGGGGAAATAACTACAAAAGTACACTTATTCACAAACTCTGTTACAAAAAAGATCAATTATAATAATACATAATGTTGGATATAGAGAACATACAAACACTTTATTTATTAAATCACAATTATTGAAATTCAACGATTTGGTGCATTTGCAAACATCTAAAATGATGCAAACTATAACCTGCTAGCCAAGAATGAACAACAATTCTTCTCTACTAAAGAGGAGAAATATAACCTTAGAGATAAAATTTAATTTAAAACATTTGTATGCACATACAACACTTAAAACCTTTAGCCTATCAGTATGTGGAATTAAATGATGGAATGGATTAAGCAAAGAAATGAAACAAAGCAGCAATATGATATACTTTAAGGGACTGTTCAAACTACAAGTGTTCACAAAGTACTGATGTGTATTTCTGGTCTTGTCACCTCGTCCCGGGCAGACGGACAACACGGCAATGCGGCTGGATCAAAAGAGACGTCGGAGACGCTTTGCTGAACAAAAAGTTGCTTTATTACAAGCGAGCGTCATTAAACAGGTCTGCAGTACCCGGAAGAGCTCAGGTCAAAAATAAAGGACTCCTAACCTGGAGAAGCCAAACTATCAGTTTTATATTCTTTATTTCTCTGTCTGGGTGTGTGTTCAGTCAGGACAGCACAACCTGACTAAGTAAGGAGATGTTTGTGTGTAAGTGACTGGGAAGACAACACATGTTTACCATAACTTGTAGGTTGACGTTTAAGATAAACATGTAGTCTCTCCTCCAGGATAGAGCAATCACTTTTGCATTCCAAAGACTTGTTGTATTGCTTCTTTTTGTGAGAGAGCTAATTCCAGTCCACATGCGAATATCCAACTAATTGTTATGATCCGCTGCCCGGATCATATTTTTGTTTACGTTTTCGAGGCACTTGTGTTTTTTGTTAGTTTTGGACTCCTTGAGTGCTTGTTTATACACCTGAGTTTGTTGCCATGGCTGCTTATTGTTTTCACCTGCCGCGTGTGTTCCCGACGCGCACCTGTTTGTCATCACTGACATTAATATTTAAGCCTGCCTTCCCTGTCAGTCTGTCTTGTTTCCTAGTTTGTTTTCGTACAACAGATGACGACTTTTGTTTCCTGCTCTGAACCTGCTAGCTTCCACGCTAGACTCCTTTTTATCTTCTAGCTCCCACGCTAGCTCTTTTAGTTTTTGCCTTCTGTGCTATGAGCACGTTTTTGTTTGTTCCAGTAAAATTTATTTTTTAAATAAATCCTTTCTTACCTGCACGCTGTGTCTGAAGCCTGTCTGCATTCCTGGGAGAACAAGCCCCGCATCACCATGCGTCCAGGTCGTCACACTAATGCTCCTTTTCAACCATTATTTACTTAAACCTGGTGGTTTGCTTTCTCCAAGTTGAATATAAACATTTACCTTATGTAGAACATAATATGAGTTAATTAATTCACTTCAGTACAAAGAAAAACAATTGTGATGAGCGTCTTGAACCTTTTGGGTGTTTTTTTGGAGATAAGGATTATTTATGTATTTATATTTGTTTACCTACTTATGGTGTATTATTTATTCATTATTTATTTATTCACTGTTCTGTTACTAACCGAGAACAAGGAAATGAGATAAAATTGCTATGATCTGAAAAGGGGTCGGATTAAATAAGCTCTGCTTCTTACTACTCCTTTTCTGACGTGCTGTAATGAAACAACTGGAAATATGTGATGCATTATATTGTATCGTATGCATGTTCCACATAAACTGAAACTGAACCAGTGCTGTGATAATCTGCATATATTCTGCAAACGAATGAAGTCAAGCATGCTAAATGGATTGTGATCGCTGTTTTGCTCATTTAAAATATGCCATCCTCGGTGCACGAGTTTAGTTGATCAGCTTTGCATGCTCCATCATGTTTGCACTTAATACACGCAAACCTTCAAAAGATGACTCAGGAAGTAGATTAAAGAGGCATGGCCATTAAAGGTGCTGTTTGCGGTTCACTGTATAGCTACCTATAGAGCACAAATATAAAATATTCAAATGAGCTGCAAGAATTAGAACTTGGGTTGGGCTTGATTTGAATTTGGACAATGTTGGTTTTGATTGCGGTTTCTCGTTTTGATTCTGGTTCCCAAAAGTTCTAATTTACCACTCTTTTAAGAGGCAGGGTTAAAAATGTACTATATTCTTATGGGGGCCTATTTTCAACCAATTTATGAATGTCAATCATTTGAATTTGCATATATATTTTTTTATGACGTTTCTTTCCAAAGGATTACACTTTTACAAAAAATTCACTTTACAGTATTTTTGAAAACCTCATTAAATTCTGATAAAAATCATCCATGACTATCCATCAGATGTATTAACTGTGATTTTTTTAAATGTACAATATTTTCTTGATTATAAGCCGCTACTTTTTTCCAAAACTTTGAACCCCACGGTTTATACAAACGTGCAGCTAATCTGTGGATTGTTCTAAATGATGGAATGGATTAAGCAAAGAAATACAAAAAATGTAGGCTACTAAAATGATCCACTTTAAGAAACTATTTAGACAAAGTATTTACAAAGTACAAGGAAAAAAGAATCCTGATAAACATATTGAACGTTATTAAAAAAGGAGAAAATCTTATTCATCTAATAAAGGATGCACTGTAAAAAAAAAATCTGTAAAAAAAACGATCATTTACTGGCAGCTACGGCTGCCAAACAAAAACCATAAAATTAAAGTAAAACATTGTAAACCAAATAATGATCAAAACCAGTATATTTACAGAAATTTTCATGAAACGTTTTGCGGAAAAATATCGTAATTTTATAGATTTTTACTAAATTATTAAGATCAACCACCTTTAATAGAGTGACGATGCAAACAGTTCTGCAGAAAAATACCTTTATTCTACAGAGTTTTTCCAAATTATTACAATCAAACACCTTTAATGAAGTGACAGTGCTGGCAGTTCCACAGAAAAATACCATTATTTTACAGATTTTTTTCTGTATTGTTAAGATCAACCACCTTTAATAAAGTGATGATGCAAACAGTTCTGCAGAAAAATACCTTTATTCTACAGCATGGGTGTCAAACTCTGGCCCGTGGGCCGTAATTTCACTTGGCCCTTGAGGTGATATCAAATTAACACTATAGAAATATACATAGTTTGTCATTAATGGTATATTACTTAAAATAACAGGTGAATTGTTTATTGACGGCGTGGCGAAGTTGGTAGAGTGGCCGTGCCAGCAATCGGAGGGTTGCTGGTTACTGGGGTTCAATCCCCACCTTCTACCATCCTAGTTGTGTCCTTGGGCAAGCCACTTCACCCCTTGCTCCTGATGGCTGCTGGTTAGCGCCTTGCATGGCAGCTCCCGCCATCAGTGTGTGAATGTGTGTGTGAATGGCTGAATGTGGAAATACTGTCTAAGCGCTTTGAGTACCTTGAAGGTAGAAAAGCGCTATACAAGTATAACCCATTTATCATTTATTTATTTATTTACAGATAATGTCTTCAATTCTACAGTTTTATAAACTATTTAAAAAAAATAGAAAAATTACAGTAGAAATTTAGAGTAAATTAACCATAAAAATAGGATTTTATTTTACAGTATGAATAAAGACATCAATTACTTTTTTGTTTTGTTTGATCGCCAGATGACTTTATGAATTTCTTTAAAAAGAAAATTTAACTCATTAGAAAGGAGATTAAAGACAACGCATCCCAGCTACAACTGGGTTCTATCAACACATATATGAATGTATATATGACGGATATTGCCCTCCAAAATAGTCTCTCTCTTTTTGATGAAATAACATTAGAGGAACTCTTACGGAATGTAAATGGGATAAGACAAACAACATGTTTACTTGACCCACTTCCTGGGAAACTTATCAAGGAGCTGTTTGTAATAATAGGACCATCAGTGCTAAATATTATAAGCTTATCACTTTCTTCTGGTACTGTTCTCCTAGCATTCAAAAAAGTGGTTATTCATCCTCTGCTCAAAAGACCGAACCTCAATCCTGACCTCATGGTAAACTACCGGCCAATCTGCCACCTTCCCTTTATCTCGAAAATCCTCAAAATAATTGTTGCACAGCACCTAAATGAACACTTAGCGTCTAACAATCTCTGTGAACCCTTTCAGTCCGGTTTCAGGGCGATTCACTCTAAGGAGACCGCCCTTGCAAAATGACTACTGATCTATTGCTAATGATGGATTCTGATGCGTCATCCACGTTGCTGCTTCTTGATCTTAGCGCTGCTTTCGATACCGTCGATCATAACACAGAAACCGTGTTACAGGCACCGTTTGGAAACAATTAACATATCTAAATACACATATACAGAATTGTTCTATGTAAATATCTCGTTTCACAACGTACCGGTATACAGGTAAAAGCCAGTAAATTAGAATATTTTGAAAAACTTGATTTATTTTAGTAATTGCATTCAAAAGGTGTAACTTGTACATTATATTTATTCATTGCACACAGACTGATGCATTCAAATGTTTATTTCATTTAATTTTGATGATTTGAAGTGGCAACAAATGAAAATCCAAAATTCCGTGTGTCACAAAATTAGAATATTACTTAAGGCTAATACAAAAAAGGGATTTTTAGAAATGTTGGCCAACTGAAAAGTATGAAAATTAAAAATATGAGCATGTACAATACTCAATACTTGGTTGGAGCTCCTTTTGCCTCAATTACTGCGTTAATGCGGCGTGGCATGGAGTCGATGAGTTTCTGGCACTGCTCAGGTGTTATGAGAGCCCAGGTTGCTCTGATAGTGGCCTTCAACTCTTCTGCGTTTTTGGGTCTGGCATTCTGCATCTTCCTTTTCACAATACCCCACAGATTTTCTATGGGGCTAAGGTCAGGGGAGTTGGCGGGCCAATTTAGAACAGAAATACCATGGTCCGTCAACCAGGCACGGGTAGATTTTGCGCTGTGTGCAGGCGCCAAGTCCTGTTGGAACTTGAAATCTCCATCTCCATAGAGCAGGTCAGCAGCAGGAAGCATGAAGTGCTCTAAAACTTGCTGGTAGACGGCTGCGTTGACCCTGGATCTCAGGAAACAGAGTGGACCGACACCAGCAGATGACATGGCACCCCAAACCATCACTGATGGTGGAAACTTTACACTAGACTTCAGGCAACGTGGATCCTGTGCCTCTCCTGTCTTCCTCCAGACTCTGGGACCTCGATTTCCAAAGGAAATGCAAAATTTGCTTTCGTCAGAAAACATGACTTTGGACCACTCAGCAGCAGTCCAGCTGGTGTCGGTCCACTCTGTTTCCTGAGATATATATATATATATAAATATATTTATATATATATCAAGAGGGACAGAGACAGCGCACAGTGCATGAGGATCACATGTTACCATGGCGAGAAAACATGGAGAGACTGGAATGTAATAGAGTGATCTATGTTTGTCTGTTGCCATCTCCTGGTGAATGTTGGCTATAGCGTACTGGGGTTACTTTTTGGTTGGCCAACGATTTACGTGGTGTTGCGCACCTCACGTCAAGTGTCTGTTCTGAAGTCTACAGTAAAGAGACGTCCCCTCGCCTGTTTATTGCCTCCAACTCAATATATTACAACAACATTGCTCCATGCAGACCCTCCAGGTCCGCATGGAGCTCGAGGGGGCGTGGCCTCCAGGTCCGCCTGAATTTCGGGAGATTTTCGGGAGAAAATGTGTCCCGGGAGGTTTTCGGGAGAGGCGCTGAATTTCGGGAGTCTCCCGGAAAATCCGGGAGGGTTGGCAAGTATGACTCATGCACACAGTAAGCTCTACAGATTGTGCCTCAACTGTTTGA
Organism: Nerophis lumbriciformis; assembly: GCF_033978685.3. NCBI lineage: Eukaryota > Metazoa > Chordata > Actinopteri > Syngnathiformes > Syngnathidae > Nerophis > Nerophis lumbriciformis. The sequence goes on along the minus strand of NC_084564.2, from coordinate 32,678,358 downwards.
GACATGGTCTGAAGCGTGAGTGCCCACAGGCCTCCCATTCCCCGGCTATACCACCATCTTTTCCACCCAATGCTGATTTAAACTAACCCGCCTGAGTGAGAGGGGTATCATTGGTGGTGCTAGTAGCACCCTCAGTGGAGATGAAGATGTGCAATTGACCTATGTGAACTGTTGTAGTAGCCTTTCTGATGACAAAACAGTGATTGTTGTGGGTTTCCAAGGAGTGGAAGAAGCTAGTGAGTTGTTTTATGCTCCAGTGTCTGTAGGGGACCAGCCTTTTTTAAGAGGGATGCTTGATTCAGGTAGCATGTCATGCATGCTAAATGTGGAGGCGGAGTCAAAGCTTAGAGCTGTTGGGTTACTCCCTAGCCCTCGGCCTGTGCCGGAGAAGGTGGTCCTTGTTGACTGTGGTGGCCTTATGACACAACCCAGGTGCATTTATGACCTTAAATTTAAGTGTATGGGTCTAAGTTCATAGTGCCAACTTTACTTGTTCCAGGGCAGAAAGATGTGATGATCATTGGGACCAATGTCATAAGACCCATTATACAGACAATGAAGTCTGATAAAAAGTACTGGCAGATGGTCTGCTCCAATACTTCTGACCCCAATTGTGAACAGTTTCTTGAACTACTCAGTTGCATTACACTCTGGTCCGATCCCAAAATGCCTGAAAAAGTTGGTACTCTTGCACCTCAGGGAGAGTCTCTAGTATGGGGAAAGTTGCCCAGCAGTGTTCCTGTGTCAACTGGGAGCACTGTCATTGTGGAGCCCACCTCTTCACATTCAACCCCTAGAGACATCATTGTTGGGCGTGTCGTAACACCCATGTGGGGTGATCGTTGGGTCCCAATGAAGATCCTGAACCCAACAAAGAGACTTGTGACACTGTGCCGTAATGCTAAGGTAGCAGATGTTTTTGTCATGTCTGTGGGATCATGTTTTGTTTTGGTTATTTTCGGTTTTGTTTTTGGACTTTGTGCACTCTTGTTTGTTTTGTCACCATGGCGACTATTAGTTTCACCTGTTTCACGTTTTGCACTCGCACACCTGTTGTCAATCATGTCTATATTATTTAAGCCCATTGTTGCCAGGAGTTCATCCTGGCGACATTCACTCTGCTTCATGTCCTGTTTACGGTTTCATGCTTAGTTCACGCTGCTTGTTTCATAGTCCATGCTGCCCTGTTCACGTCATCGCAAGTACGTTTTGTTTATTAATTCCACAGTTAGTGCCTTTTGTTTTCTGTCCATAGTTCTGCCTTTGTGCTAGTTTTTGTTTTTATAGCCAAGTTTTGTACTTCCGCCCTTGTGCGCGCATTTTGTTTATTCCTTTTATTAGTGTTAAAATAAAGATGTCATTACCTTCACGCCATGTCCGGTCCAAGTTCACTTCCATCTCGGGAAAACAACCACACCATAGTCCATGTACTGACAGTTTTTCCTTGCATTGCAATGGAAGACCTTCCTTTGTCACAGAGTGTGTGTATGCAGCAGACCTGTGAGGGAAGTGACCCAGCCTCCAAGTCAGGTACCACCTCTAATCCCCTTCAGCAGCTTAAAGAGTGCGGATTGGCGGATGTTGATCTTGAAGGCTGTGAAGTGTCAGAGGAATGGAAATTGCAAATGGCTGAACTTGTCTTCACCTACGAAAATGTATTTTCTAAAGACAAGCTGGACTGTGGCGAAGCAAAGGGTTTTGTCCACCGAATCCACCTCACTGATGATCGCCCTTTTAGACTCCCCTATCGCCGTGTCCCTCCAGCTCACTATCATAAGTTGAGAGAGGTGCTGTCTGATATGTAGTTCAAAGGAATCATCAGCAAGTCAGTCAGTGAGTATGCCTCACCCCTGGTCCTTGTCTGGAAGAAGTCAGGGGAGATGGGGATCTGCACGGACTTCCACTGGCTTAACGCCAAGACCGTGAAGGATGCACACCCGCTCCCCCACCAGGCTGACTGTATTTCCGCCCTTTTTCAGTACCATGGATCTCACATCGGGATTTTACAACGTCCCCCTCCATGAGTCTGACAGGCAGTATAAGGCCTTCACAACACCCTGCCTATATGAGTACAACAGACTTCCCTTGTGCAGCAGCCCAGCATCCTTTATGCGGATGATGATCAGCATCTTTGGGGACTAAAACTTCTCCAGCCTCCTCTGCTATTTGGATGACCTGCTCGTGTTCGCTCCATCCGAAGAGGAAGCCCTGAAGCGGCTGGAGAGTGTCTTCCTGCGTCTCAGAGGCAACAACCTGAAACTGGTGCAGAGGAAGTGCTACTTCTTGCGTAGGACCGTGAAGTTTCTGGGTCATGTAGTGAACAGCGGTGGCGTCGCAGTCACCTAGGAGAAAGTGAAAGTTATCTCAGCTTTTGAAAAGAAGGCGCTTATGGAGGATGACGACTGCACCCCATCACAGCGGAAGGTCAAGTCCTTCCTTGGCATGGTGCTGTACTGCCAGCATTTCATTCCTGGCTGTTCTTCTCTTGCAAAGCAAATTTACACCTTGACTGCAGGTCAGAAAAGGAGTGCCAAGGGATCCTTTGGGCGGAGAAGAGCAGGCACTTTCAGAAAACTGACACCTCCGGAATGGACTTCTGCCTGTGAGAAGGCGTTTGAGGATCTGAAGGGCTCACTTCTTAATAGTGTGGTGCAGGCACACCCAGACTTTGAAAGGCCCTTCATCCTCTGCACCGATGCACCCCTTGATGGTCTCGGTGCAGTCTTGTCTCGTATTGGGGAATTTTCCTTTTGAATTGGTTGTTGCTCACATCAGATGTATTACTATTTTGCACTGAAGTGGATATTATTTTCCACCTGTGGACATCGAAACCTGCGCAGGTGCTAACCACATATTGTGTGTATGTGCGTTCTGTCAGGCTTGTCCTTGACAGTTTGGCCATGTTTTAGTTTTTCCTCTGCGTTTGTCTTTGTTTCCTGTCAACGCTCTAATTTTGGTTATTTCCTGATTATCTCCCTGAGTGCTTTTCCCCCTCAGCTGTGGCTGATTGGCACCGGGCCACACCTGGTGTCAATCAGCCAGCTGCTATTTATACCTGCCCTGCCCTCCAGTCACTGCTGGATTATTGTCATTCCTACCTGTCGATATTGTTACAGCTACTACCTGTCATGCTACTACTTGTCCTTGTACCTGTCGTCGTAGCGGTAAGCTGTTCCTGTTAGCTATTTGTAGTTTGCTTTCTCCGAGCTCTTTTATTTTGTGTTATTTAATTATCATGTAGAAAGTTGGAACGCAAATGGCGCGCGACCAAGCTTGAGGTTTTCCATCAAGCATGGAGTGATAGTTTAATATCGTATAAACGCATGCTTACCTTAGCTAAAGCTAAATATTACTCAAATCTCATCCGCCTCAATAAAAACGACCCTAAATTTTTGTTTAGTACAGTAGCATCGCTAACCCAACAAGGGACTCCTCCCAATAGCTCCACCCACTCGGCAGATGACTTTATGAATTTCTTTAATAAGAAAATTGAACTCATTAGAAAGGAGATTAAAGACAACGCATCCCAGCTACAACTGGGTTCTATGAACACAGATACAACTGTATCTACGACGGATACTGCAATACAAAATAGTCTCTCTCTTTTTGATGAAATAACATTAGAGGAACTATTACAGCGTGTAAGTGGGATAAAACAAACAACATGTTTACTTGACCCACTTCCTGGGAAACTTATCAAGGAGCTTTTTGTATTATTAGGTCCATCAGTGCTAAATATTATAAACTTATCACTTTCCTCTGGCACTGTTCCCCTAGCATTCAAGAAAGCGGTTATTCATCCTCTGCTCAAAAGACCTAACCTTGATCCTGACCTCATGGTAAACTACCGACCGGTGTCCCACCTTCCCTTTATTTCGAAAATCCTCGAAAAAATTGTCGCACAGCAGCTAAATGAACACTTAGTGTCTAACAATCTCTGTGAACCTTTTCAATCCGGTTTCAGGGCAAATCACTCTACGGAGACAGCCCTCGCAAAAATGACTAATGATCTACTGCTAACGATGGATTCTGATGCGTCATCTATGTTGCTGCTTCTTGATCTTAGCGCTGCTTTCGATACCGTCGATCATAATATTTTATTAGAGCGTATCAAAACACGTATTGGTATGTCAGACTTAGCTTTGTCGTGGTTTAACTCTTATCTTACTAACAGGATGCAATGTGTCTCCCATAATAATGTGACCTCGGACTATGTTAAGGTAACGTGCGGAGTTCCTCAGGGTTCGGTTCTTGGCCCTGCACTCTTTAGTATTTACATGCTGCCGCTAGGCGACATCATACGCAAATACGGTGTTAGCTTTCATTGTTATGCTGATGACACCCAACTCTACATGCCCCTAAAGCTGACCAACACGCCGGATTGTAGTCAGCTGGAGGCGTGTCTTAATGAAATTAAACAATGGATGTCCGCTAACTTCTTGCAACTCAACGCCAAGAAAACGGAAATGCTGATTATCGGTCCTGCTAAACACCGACATTTATTTAATAATACCACCTTAACATTTGACAACCAAACAATTACACAAGGCGAATCAGTAAAGAATCTGGGTATTATCTTCGACCCAACTCTCTCGTTTGAATCACACATTAAGAGTGTTACTAAAACGGCCTTCTTTCATCTCCGTAATATCGCTAAAATTCGTTCTATTTTATCCACTAGCGACGCTGAGATCATTATTCATGCGTTCGTTACGTCTCGTCTCGACTACTGTAACGTATTATTTTCGGGTCTCCCTATGTCTAGCATTAAAAAATTACAGTTGGTACAAAATGCGGCTGCTAGACTTTTGACAAGAACAAGAAAGTTTGATCATATTACGCCTATACTGGCTCACCTGCACTGGCTTCCTGTGCACTTAAGATGCGACTTTAAGGTTTTACTACTTACGTATAAAATACTACACGGTCTAGCTCCGTCCTATCTTGTCGATTGCATTGTACCATATGTCCCGGCAAGAAATCTGCGTTCAAAGAACTCCGGCTTATTAGTGATTCCCAGAGCCCAAAAAAAGTCTGCGGGCTATAGAGCGTTTTCTATTCGGGCTCCAGTACTATGGAATGCCCTCCCGGTAACAATTAGAGATGCTACCTCAGTAGAAGCATTTAAGTCCCATCTTAAAACTCATTTGTATACTCTAGCCTTTAAATAGCCCCCCTGTTAGACCAGTTGATCTGCCGTTTCTTTTCTTTTCTCCTCTGCTCCCCTTTTCCTTGAGGGGGGGGGGGGGCATAGGTCCGGTGGCCATGGATGAAGTGCTGGCTGTCCAGAGTCGGGACCCGGGGTGGACCGCTCGCCTGTGCATCGGCTGGGAACATCTCTGCGCTGCTGACCCGTCTCCGCTCGGGATGGTGTCCTGCTGGCCCCACTATGGACTGGACTCTTACTATTATGTTGGATCCACTATGGACTGGACTCTCACAATATTATGTCAGACCCACTCGACATCCATTGCTTTCGGTCTCCCCTAGAGGGGGGGGGTTACCCACATATGCGGTCCTCTCCAAGGTTTCTCATAGTCATTCACATCGACGTCCCACTGGGGTGAGTTTTTCCTTGCCCGTATGTGGGCTTTGTACCGAGGATGTCGTTGTGGCTTGTGCAGCCCTTTGAGACACTTGTGATTTAGGGCTATATAAATAAAGATTGATTGATTGATTGATTGATTGTGTTTTCTTGTTAGCCATTAGCTGTTTCCAGTTGTTTCTGTTTGCTGGTTCCTGTTTTGAGTTTTGGCTATTCGTAGTTCCTGGTTTGTGTTTTTACTTTTATTTTAAGAACATTAAATTATGTTTACCCGCTCAATGCCTGCCGTCATCTCTGCATCTTGGGGTTCGTCACCAACAAAATGTGACAGAATAATCCAGCCTAGTACGAACCCTGCGGAGATTTCCATGGCGGAGAGGCTCAACAAAGCGTTAGAATTGATGGCTAAATCAAAAAAAAGCGTTGCCTCTTTTTGTGATCCCTCCCACCCATCCTGTCCTGTGTTGGCTTCTCGTGGGACGTCTTGGATCCGTCCCTTGAGGGGGGGGCTATGAGTAGCTGTGCAGCTGGGGAGGCACAGCTACTCCTCACCCCAGTGGGTCTGCAACAGACGGCGCCATCATCTCAAGTGGGTCTGCAACAGACGGCGCCATCATCTCCGCTGGGCCTGCAACAGACGGCGCCGTCATCTCCGGTGGGCCTGAAACAGACGGCGCCATCATCTCCGGTGGGCCTGCAACAGACGGCGCCATCATCTCCGGTGGGCCTGCAACAGACGGCGCCATCATCTCCTATGGGCCTGCAAAAGACGGCGCCATCATCTCCGGTGGGCCTGCAACAGACGGCGCCATCATGTCCGGTGGGCCTGCAACAGACGGCGCCATCATCTCCAGTGGGCCTGCAACAGACGGCGCCATCATCTCCGGTGGGCCGGCAGACGCCACCATCATCTCCGGTTGGTCTGCCACCTACGGCGCCGTCATCTCCGGTGGGTCTGCCACCTACGGCGCCATCATCTCCGATGGGTCTGCAACCTACGGCGCCATCATCCCCGGTGGGCCGGCAGACGCCACCATCATCTCCAGTGGGTCTGCAACAGACGGCGCCATCATCTCCGGTGGGTCTGCAACAGACTGCGCCACCATTATCCTCTCCGGTGGGCCAGCAGACGGCGCCACCATCCTCCTCTCCGGTGGGCCAGCAGACGGCGCCACCATCCTCTTCTCCGGTGGGCCAGCAGAAGGCGCCACCATCCTCTCCGGTGGGCCAGCAGCAGACGGCGCCACCATCCTCTCCGGTAGGCCAGCAGCAGACGGCGCCACCATCCTCTCCGGTGGGCCAGCAGCAGACGGCGCCACCATCCTCTCCGGTGGGCCAGCAGCAGACGCCGCCACCATCCTGTCCGGTGGGCCAGCAACAGACGGCGCCACCATCCTCTTGTCGGCCACGGATGTGGTCGTTTCACGGGCGACCGCCTCGCCAATTGCGGCGGCATTCAACTCGCCGTCGCCACCTGACTCTTCCCCGCTGGTTGCGGGGACACTTGGCCTGGCGGCCCACCTCCTTGTCTTCCCTCCACCCTCCCGTGACTTTGGACTGTTTTTTGTAGGGGGGGCGGGGGGTCTGTTTTCTAGAACGTCTGGTATCCGTTATGGGAAGGGGGGCTACTGGCAGGCTTGTCCCTGACAGTTTTGCCATGTTTTAGTTTTCCCTCTGCGTTTGTCTTTGTTTCCTGTCAGCGCTCTAATTTTGGTTATTTCCTGATTATCTCCCTGAGTGCTTTTTCCCCTCAGCTGTGGCTGATTGGCACCCGGCCACACCTGGTGTCAATCAACCAGCTGCTATTTATACCTGCCCTGCCCTCCAGTCACTGCTGGATTATTGTCATTCCTACCTGTCGATATCGTTACAGCTACTACCTGTCGTGCTACTACTTGTCCTTGTACCTGTCGTCGTAGCGGTAAGCTGTTCCTGTTAGCTATTTGTAGTTTGCTTTCTCCGAGCTCTTTTGTTTCGTGTTTTCTTGTTAGCCATTAGCTGTTTCCATTTTTTTCTGTTTGCTGGTTCCTGTTTTCAGTTTTAGCTATTCATAGTTCCTGGTTTGTGTTTTTACTTTTATTTTATGAGCATTAAATCATGTTTTCCTGGACAAAGCCTGCCATCTCTGCATCTTGGGGTTCGTCACCAACAACTTATTGTGACACGTTCTTTCTTTCATAGTTCTTTTTATTGATTTCACATTCACATTAACAACAAATTCAAACCCTCTTCATCCCCTACCCCTGCTGTCACTCAAAACAAAAAACAAAAGTAAGAGTACAAAAGTACCCAGAGTAAAAATAAATAAAGTTCAATACAAGGCACTTAAGACAAAGTAATTGAAAACTGAAACACACTGTAGAAGCAGCATGACAAGGCCTGAAACGTCGGCAGTCATATTTAGGTACATATCTAGGGCTCTTCCTGCACTTGTGTAGAGGAGTGGTCAAAAAAAGTCAAAAAAGGTCTCCACACTTTAAAAAACTTGTTTTCAGAGCCCCGTAATGTATATCTTATTTTCTCGAGCTTCAGGTTTGCTAGTACGTCCCTTATCCAGTGGGAGACTGTGCATTCTGATCACTCATTCATTGCAGGTAAAAACGTCAAGACGTTCATATTTAGCTTTGTATTGAACGCCTTTTTAACATGGGAACAACGTGGCCGTCATATTCGCTAGTCACCACTAGAGGGTGCTGAAAGTCTATTTCATTATTTGTGTCATGTCACGTCTTGTATTGTATTTTGTATTTTTCTATTTTCTATTTCATAAATATATTTTAAAAAAAAAGGCACAGTGGCAGAGGGCTTAGTGCATCTGCCTTACAATACGAAGGTCCTGAGTAGTCTTGGGTTCAACCCCGGGCTCGGGATCTTTCTGTGTGGAGTTTGCATGTTCTCCCCGTGACTGCGTGGGTTCCCTCCGGGTACTCCGGCTTCCTCCCACCTCCAAAGACATGCACCTGGGGATAGGTTGATTGGCAACACTAAAAATTGTCCCTAGTGTGTGAATGTGAGTGTGAATGTTGTCTGTCTATCTGTGTTGGCCCTGCGATGAGGGGCGACTTGTCCAGGGTGTACGCCGCCTTCCGCCCGATTGTAGCTGAGATAGGCTCCAGCGCCCCCCGCGACCCCAAAGGGAATAAGCGGTAGAAAATGGATGGATGGATGGATAAAAAAGGATGATGTTGGTTGAAAACCAAGTTAAAAATATGTTTAAATTAATTTTGATACCAGTAAAGATGAAAGCAAGTTAAAACCACTATACGATCACACATTAAAAAGTATACTGTTAAAAACCATTGTATTAAGTCACATCTTTAATTGCATTTCATGTAATTGTAAAAATATGAAGATGTTATGTACTGAGCAGACTTCCCGCACTCTGCTAATGACATCGAAACCTGCGGAGGTGCTAACCACATATTGTGTGTACGTGCGTTCTGATCACTCATTGCAGCTACCAGTAAAGAACCACATCATCCAATCCAGCCTGTGTATGGCTTCTTGGCGGGACGGATACAAAGTAGTTAGTTAGTTAGTTAGTTAGTTACATACATACATATATATATATATATATATATATATATATATATATATATATATATATATATATATATATATATATATATATATATACACATTTACTCACAAATATATATATATATATATATATACACAGTATATATTCATACAAACCCTGTTTCCATATGAGTTGGGAAATTGTGTTAGATGTAAATATAAACGGAATACATCCATCCATCCATCCATTTCCTACCGCTTATTCCCTTCGGGGTCGCGGGGGCGCTGGAGCCTATCTCAGCTACAATCGGGCGGAAGGCGGGGTGCGCCCTGGACAAATCGCCACCTAAACGGAATACAATGATTTGCAAATCATTTTCAACCCATATTCAGTTGAATATGCTACAAAGACAACATATATGATGTTCAAACTGATAAACTTTTTTTTTTTTTTGCAAATAATCATTAACTTTAGAATTTGATGCCAGCAACACGTGACAAAGAAGTTGGGAAAGGTGGAAATAAATACTGATAAAGTTATTTGGAACATCCCACAGGTGAACAGGCAAATTGGGAACAGGTGGGTGCCATGATTGGGTATAAATGTAGATTCCATGAAATGTTCAGTCATTCACAAACAAGGATAGGGTGAGGGTCACCACTTTGTCAACAAATGCGTGAGCAAATTGTTGAACAGTTTAAAAAAAACCTTTCTCAACCAGCTATTGCAAGGAATTTAGGGATTTCACCATCTACGGTCCGTAATATCATCAAAGGGTTCAGAGAATCTGGAGAAATCACTGCACGTAATCAGCTAAGCCCGTGACCTTCGATCCCTCAGGCTGTACTGCATCACCAAGCGACATCAGTGTGTAAAAGATATCACCACATGGGCTCAGGAACACTTCAGAAACCCACTGTCAGTAACTACAGTTGGTTGCTACATCTGTAAGTGCAAGTTAAAACTCTCCTATGCAAGGCGAAAACCGTTTATCAACAACACCCAGAAACACCGTCGGCTTCGCTGGGCCTGAGCTCATCTAAGATGGACTGATACAAAGGGGAAAAGTGTTCTGTGATCTGACGAGTCCACATTTCAAATAGTTTTTGGAAACTGTGGACGTCGTGTCCTTCGGACCAAAGAGGAAAAGAACCATCCAGATTGTTATAGGCGCAAAATTGAAACACGAGCATCTGTGATGGTGTGGGGGTGTATTAGTGCCCAAGACATGGGTAACTTACACATCTGTGAAGGCGCCATTAATGCTGAAAGGTACATGCAGGTTTTGGAGCAACATATGTTGCCATCCAAGCAACGTTACCATGGACGCCCCTGCTTATTTCAGCAAGAAAGCCACATGTTACATCAACGTGGATTCATAGTAAAAGAGTGCGGGTACTAGACTGGCCTGCCTGTAGTCCAGATCTGTCTCCCATTGAAAATGTGTGGCGCATTATGAAGCCTAAAATACCACAACGGAGACCCCTGGACTGTTGAACAACTTAAGCTGTACATCAAGCAAGAATGGGAAAGAATTCCACCGGAGAAGCTTAAAAAAGGTGTCTCCTCAGTTCCCAGACGTTTACTGAGTGTTGTTAAAAGGAAAGGGCATGTAACACAGTGGTGAACATGCCCTTTCCCAACTACTTTGGCACGTGTTGCAGCCATAAAATTATAAGTCAATTATTATTTGCAAAAAAAAATCAAGTTTATGAGTTCGAACATCAAATATCTTGTCTTTGTAGTGCATTCATATGAATATGGGTTGAAAAAGATTTGCAAATCATTGTATT